>NC_056731.1:309637039-309817039 GCF_019279795.1 Protopterus annectens
GCTTTTATTTTTTTCTGCAATGTCCAGCTAAGAATATGACTGGTGCTGCCACCAGTGTGATGTCAGGCATCACTGCCATCTTCACTCATAACACATACATAGTTGAATTCTCTGTTGGTCACACTAACCGCAGAAGACTACAACACCTTGCTGTCAGGACAAAATCGACATTCAAAGCATATCCATTTATTTCTGACACCCGTCCTCTGAAGTACTTGCACTTTTCCCACACTTTAAATTGCTGCACTCAAAAGCAGTATTGCACATACAGTGACAAAAAGCATGAAGTTCAACCTTCCAAATAGAAGAAAAACACTCCAGTAATACACTTTTTCCAGATGCCCCTGAAAGATGATGATGCCATACACATACAAGATGCATACATATTTGTCTTATATCATTACAATAAACAAACAAACTGCTTTTCACCAGTAGTTAGAAATAAGGAACTGGCACACAAATGCAGTTCCTAATAAGCCTGCCTCTTCTGCCACTTTATTTTAGCAGTTCTCTGTGCTAACAAGGTAAGCTGCAGTAAGAGACTATACAAAGAATGCTGAAAAATTAACAATTAAAGTTCAGCAATACCATCTTTCAGGCAGAATAGCCAGGAAGTCTCGAAAAATGTAAACAATAAGCACCTGAAAGAGTGCATATTTGAAAAATAACGGCGCACTGAATTTGGTGGAAGGCCTTATTTGCAAGTCATATTACGGCTGAAGAAAGGTGTTATGCCATCACAATTAATGCTCATTAATTCTTTGATTAGCTGTTTAGTCTAATTCAGTCGCAGGAGAGAAACAGCCTATCCCAGCACTCACTGGGCATAGACAGAGGAACCAGTCCTACATAGGATGCCACTCTACTGCAGACCATTATATCCACCAAAGTGAGCTTTAATGCATACACATCTGGTACTATCTAACAATAAAAAGCTTAAGCTTTACACAAGCAATAAAACTAAATGAAGACACTGTAGAAATTGGGAAGGTCTGCCTCTAAATAAAACAGTAATGCTCCTGACATGCACTCATTCGGAACAAAACTGAAGTGAAATGGTTATAAGCTTGTGCCACTCATCTTTTACCACAAGGTAGGGAAAAAAACACACACATGGCATCATGAAGACGTAACCACAAAAACAATGGTTCTTACAAAGTCTATGGGGCCTGCAATGCTTCCCTAGAGTCTGCAAGACAGATGCATGGGTGAAACCTGACAGTACAGTTTGATTTTAGTAATAAACACCTTCTTATGCTGTTGAAAGATCTGCACTTCTATATTCAACATGCCATTAAAGCAGTAAATATAAAACAAAATTACCATGTAAATGCCAGTCAAAAAATAACCGCAGAAGTGAATGCTACAGGGAACAAAACAACCTCTACATTTTAAAAACACAGGAAAACCAAAACTCCAGTTAGGGAACACAGAAATCTATTAACTGATACTATAAAGAAAGTATTAGTGTGAAGTAAAAGGACAAAAAGGCCACAAGTTAAAGGCCTCATGCTGTCTGACTAAATACCGTGCAAAATACAGCATTCTTATAAAATGATTTTGCGAGGCACTATAATCCTTTTAGTCACCTAAGAAAAACAAACAGGCATAATTAAGCTTACAGCAAAAAGTAAAGGGAAACGTGTCTCCGGCACGACAAAAGACAGACAGTGAATAGAAACCTAAATGAACCTAATAAAAAATGAGCATGCAAGAACTGTATTGAGAATTCAACACAATGAAATTACAAAACTATACCCAAGGGCAGACACTGTCTTTAATTAGCAATTATCAAAACTAGCCTATAAAAATGGAAACCAAGTCAGTGAAATGTGGAAGTGATCTTCAGGTAGGAAGGAAATATCCTAACATAATTAAATACATCTAAATGTGGCCTCAAGAAAGGAAAATAAGCATTTTGGTGAAAAAATGTACAAATGAGTCCTTCTTTACTCCTTGTGGAACAGCTAAGCAATTGAGAAGGAATATATATATATATATATATATATATATATATATATGTATCTTTATTAAAAAAAAGGAGGATGCATTCCTGATCTGTATTTAAACACTGGGGATAGAGCAAATTTGGAATAAAAGTATTTTCTGTGATGTTTTGGAGAGGCCTAATTCAACTAGCTTCTTTGGGCAGAATTAAAACCATCTTATGATAATGCATCTGATCATTTCACTGTTATCAATATGGAGTACCGAACAAAATGCACAGCTGGGGAAGAAGTTACAGTAACAACAGAGATTTTTGAGAGCAATAATAGAGTTTTCACCCCATACTAGTCTCTCTCTCTCTAAGTCCTATACTCCAAGTAGCACCACAGGCAGCTGGCACTGTGCTTGCTGGATCATGTATCGCCAGTCTACTATCATACAGATAATAAAGAAACACCAAATATTTTTAAAACATCTATTTCTCAGACTTTTTGCTTCAATTTGATTCTGGAACCAGGGATTAAATACAATTGATTTATAACTGCCAGTCAGAAGCAATTTTAATGGACGGCTTCCCCAGTGTTCAGCATGACAACCATGCCAGGCTCTGCAATCAACCCCTTTTGCATGATGACCATATAGACATTGTCTCTCTGTAGCCTTTTACTACTAACAAGTATGCCTCCCATAGCACAGAAATTACAATAGTATCAAATTCAACCACATACTGCAACCTGCAAAGCCCTGCATTTCTTTGGTGCAGTTTCCACATATCACCTGACAAACTGAACTGTTATGTCACAGCCACAGAACTGCAATCAAGAAAATCTCAATGAAAAGCTTAGAACAATGCAAAGTACAGTTTTGTACCTACCATAAATGTAGATGTTCGAAGATCCACATTGCTGCAGTCCTTACACTTGGGTAGTCCGCTGTCCTGGGTCGGCCCGAATATCAAAGTATTAGGCTGACGTCGGTCAAGGCGCATAAGACTGACATCAGGACGTCAGGGTACATATGCGCATGACCGACGTCATATCCTCAGTCTTTTCTTGCCCCAGATGTCAGAAGACCCTAAACACAAAGGTCAAAACCAAAAAACAACAAAAAACAACCAAACACCCGTGTACTAACTATATGTACAATATTTACAATATGTACAACCTACACCACACAACCGCCTCTAACTACAGAGGGGAAGGAGGGAGGGTAAATTGGACTGCAGCAATGTGGATCTTCGAACATCTACATTTATGGTAGGTACAAAACTGTACTATGTTCTTCATCTCATATTGCTGCAGTCCTTACACTTGGGTAGAATCCCAAAGCAGAGAAAAGGGAGGATGGCAAAACTATAAAGCAGTAGGAGCTGCCAAAATGCCCTGTAAAAATGCAGTGGCAAAACCAGCACTAGATTTAGAGTAAAGTGGAAGGTGATAATGCTTAGAGAAAGTATGCACTGAACTCAAAGTAGCAGCCTCCAAAATATCTTTAGTTGCTACTCCCCTTAGAAAGGCTGTAGAAGTGGCAGTAGCCCTAGTGGAATGAGGCCTAATCCCAGCTGGAATCTCCTTACCATGATGGGAATAACAGAAAGCAATACACAACCCAATCCACTTAGAAATAGTTTGTTTTGACACAGGCTTGCCCTGAGAACTCAAAGCAAAAGAAACAAATAACTGCTGAGACTGCCTGAACCCTTTAGTTCTGCTCAAATAATATCGCAACTGCCTGTGTATATCCAAAGTGTGCAAAATCTTTTCCCCTTTATTTTGGGGGTTTGCATAAAAGGTAGGCAAATGAATAGTTTGGTTTAAAGCCACACTAGAAACCACTTTAGGCATAAAGGATGGATTAGTATGCAAAGATACCCTATCCTTATGGAAAATTAAGAAAGGCTCAACTGCCATAAGGGCCTGTAATTCAGAAACCCTTCTCGCAGAGGTAATGGCTAACAAAAAAGCAGTCTTCCATGATAAATATTTCAACTCAGCAGTAGCTGCAGGCTCAAAAGGTTGTAGAGTGAGTTTCTCCAACACAAAATTGAGATCCCAAGCAGGAGTAGGAGCTCTCCGTGGGGGTCTTATATTCTTTGCCCCTCTAAGAAATTGCTTAAACAAAGGATGAGAAAACAATGGTGGGTCACAGTCATAGTGAGCAGAAATTGCTGCAGCATGAATCTTAATAGAAGAGAAGGACAAACCTTTGTCCAGTAACTCAGTAAGATATTGAAGAGCCACACTTAAATTAGGCTTAGAAACATCAAATGCTTTTGCTGCACTCCAAAATAAAAATCTCTTCCATTTATCTGCGTACACTTTCCTTGTACTAGGCCTTCTGACCTCCAAAATAACATTCAAAACTTGCTGTGGAAGCTGAGACCCTCCAGGGTTTAAAACAGAATATGCCAGGCTGTCAGGTGAAGAGAGTGAAGTTTGACATTGAGTAAATGACTGTTCTCCTGAGACAGCAGGTGTGGAATCGAAGGTAAAGGCCATGGAGGCTCCTGCACCAGACTTCTCAGTAGTGGGTACCAGTGCTGTCGAGGCCAATCTGGAGCTATTAAAATCATCTTTGGCTTGTCCTGTCTGACCTTCAGAAGTACCTTTGGGAGGAGAGGCAGAGGTGGAAAGGCATACACATGAAGATTGCTCCAATTGAATGAAAGAGCATCCACTTTCCAAGCTGTGGGATGAAAACTTTTGTGCAAAACTTTGGCAGCTGGTAGTTTAGTGGAGAAGCTTAACAGATCTATGTCTGGAGTTCCCCATGACACTGTCAATTTCTGAAATACATGAGGATCCAATTTCCACTCGTGGGGATCCATAATTTGTCTGCTCAACACATCGGCTAAGGAGTTCTGTGCTCCCGGCAGAAACCTTGCCTGAAGATTTAGCTGTAAACTGAGAGCAGTCTCCCACAAAATCATTGCTTGTCTGCACAGAGGATAAGAATGTGTTCCCCCTTGCTTGTTGATGTACCACATGACAGTTGTGTTGTCTGTTAGAATCAACACCTGCCCTGGAAGAAGTAAATCCTTGAAAGCTATTAATGCAAATTGGACTGCTAACATCTCCTTCAAGTTGATATGTAGATGTAGAAGTCTGGCAGGCCACGTGTCTTATATCCACTTTCCATTTAGATGAGCTCCCCAAGCTTTGTCTGAGGCATCTGTTGTTAGAATCTGACTCGCCTCTGGCCGGGTCACAGAGAGTCCCTTGTTTAGGTGACATTCCTGAGCCCACCACAAAAATTCCTTTTGAATGCAAGGTATTATCTGAATGACAGTGTCCATATCTTGGCAGTGCTGTGTCCATACATTTTTGAGATACCATTGTAGCTTCCTCATATGCAGTTTGGCATTGGGAAGCACCAGAATACAAGATGCCATGAACCCCAAGGCTTGAAGGACTGTCCTTGCAGTCAGCCTGGACTGATGAGACAATTGATGGAAGTAAAGAGAAAGATTCTTTTGTTTGTCCGGGGTCAAAAGGCCATCTGGGATGCTGTATTCAGTCTCACACCCAGAAAGCACATGACCCGAGAGGGTACTAGACTGGACTTTATTTCGCTCACAGAATACCCCAGGCATCTTAGCACTGCTATCACATAGTGTAAATGATGAAGAAGTTCGTCCTTTCCTTGAGCCAGAATCAGGCAATCGTCCAAATAAGGATAGATCTGTATTCCTCTTAGCCTGAAGAAAGCTATCACTGGAGCCAGAACCTTCGTGAACACTCTGGGCAGTAGATAAGCCAAAGGGCAATGCAGAGAACTGATAATGAGAAGTCCCAGCCCAAAACGTAGATACTTCCTGCAACTTAGCCTGATAGGAACATGAAGGTAAGCCTCCTTGAGATCCAGAGTCACCATCCAGTGATCTTTGCCCAGCAGAGGTAAAAGCTGTTGTAACGTCAACATTTTGAACTTGGGAATGTCCAGATAAGTGTTGAGGATAGATAAATCCAAAATTGGTCTCCACGTGTTCCCCTTCTTTGGTACTAGGAACAGGCGAGAATAAAATCCTAGGCCCACTTCTGGCAGAGGGACCGGTTGTATGGCCCCTATTTGGAGCAGCAGAGAAATTTGTTTGTGAGCCTCTATTCTTTGCTGAGGAGGAACGTCCGGCATGCCTTTGAAAGGAGGCAAGGTATGGAAATAAAACCTGTAACCTTGGTGTATGATATCCAATACCCATTTGTCTTGGGTAATCAAACTCCAATTTTCCCTGAAGAGTGCCAACCTTCCTCCCAAAGGTGCTGCCAGGCAAGAAGGATCTGGCAGCTGAAAAGGTAGGTCATTGGGCCTGTTTACGAAAGGACTGGCCCCTGCCCTCACCTGAAGATTGTGCAGGAGAACTCCCTGTTCTAGGTCTGAAGGAGCTCTGAGCTCTGCCCCTACCACGTCTAGATCTACCCCTAGACTGAGAATCATAAGAAGGGTACGTCCACCCCTTAGCAGGCCAATTCCTACTAAACTTCGGAGGCTGGACTTGCAAAAAATCTTTAACAGTCTGCATAGACTTAGCCTTGTCTTCCATTTTCTTCAAGACTGACTCCACAGGAGAACCAAACAACACATCAGGCTGTAAAGGAGCATCCAAAATCCTTGTCTTAACATGTTCAGATAAATTCTGATCCCTCAGCCAGGCGTGTCTGCGAAGCACTGACCCAGTGGCAGCCACCCTAGACGAGGCTTGTATAGCATCAAAACCACATTGTAAAGAATGCTTACCCACCTGTTCAGAGACATGTACCAAATCTTGTAATTCCTTACACTCAATGCCTTCCGCCAAAGCATCTACCTTAGACTTCAGTTGAGAAAGAAGATAGTTTTGATATTTTAACATGTGAAACTGGCAATTCAAAGCCCTCATAGCTAAGGTGGAAGAAGTATAGACTTTCTTTCCCCATCTATCCAAAGCTCTGGCCTCTTTACCTGGAGGAACCGGATTTTTTACAACCGAGGCCTTGACACCCTTAGGTCCCTGACTAACAGTTTCTGGGTCCGCCCTAGGACTCTTATAAAGATATTTATGAGCCTCAGGCACCCTATAATACCTATCCGGTTTAACAGGAGCAGGAGGCAAAGAATCAGGATTAAGTGAAACCTCTGCAAACACATCTTCCACAACATCCAGAACAGGAGGTATAGCCAAAGGCCTATGCTGGGGTAAAAGCAAAAATTCCCTAAGCCTTTTCCTGGAATCAGAGAAGTCCTGACCTTCCCACTTAAAATGCTCCCTCATGGAGTGAAGAGTTTCTGAAAAAGAAAAATCCTCTGGAGGAGAAGCAGATGGAGAGGAATCATCTGCATCAGAATCAGAATAAGGATCATACTCCTGCAAGTCTTCAGTCGAAGACTCTGAAACATCTGAAGCCTGCTCAAAACTCCCCAACTCTGGTTCCACCCTAGGCCTCTTATCTGGGGGGGGGGGCAAAGAACCCCTAATCAAGGTAATTAAATCTTCTGCCATTTTAAGCATGTGCTTCTTGGGCACAGATCCTGAAGAACTAGGAGTAACACCAACAGAAGCTAAACCTGGCCTGCCTCTGGGAGAAGCCTTAGAAACAGAAGGAGAGGGCCTAACCACCCTAGGAAGGGAGGGGAGTACAGTAACCTGAGAAGCCCCTTCAGCCTGACCTGCCTCCTGAGAGGCCACATCCTGCAATAACAAGGTCTCCCCCTGGGCCTCCAGAGAAGCCTCCGGTGGAACCACCGGTTCCACTGACGCCTCTAAAGAACCGGCGTCCGCACGGACGACTCTTCTTGCCTGGGCTTAGCTGCCTTGTTTTGCGCTTCTTCGAAGAAGCGGGCGCCGGAGCAGCCGACGGCATGTTATAATTGCACCGCTTCCCAAAGACCAACCTGGCACAATCTAACCTTCGCTTAATAGTGCGCTTATTGAACCTAGCACAAAGCGACACCCAACAACGTCGTGCTCAGGCCCCAAACAAGGAATACACAAAGTATGATAATCTCTATGCGGTATTTGTTTCCCACAAGAAATACAGTTATTCACTTTTTCTGACATCCGGTAAACCACTGAGGCAAGAAAAAACTAAAATATTCCCCAACGGGTACTTAGCCAACTTTGACTCGGTCTGAAACTTCGAATTCGAAAAATTTCAGAACGCCGAACGGCACTTGCAACGCTGCTTCTGCATCGGACCATGCGGCAAAAAAGACTGAGGATATGACGTCGGTCATGCGCATATGTACCCTGACGTCCTGATGTCAGTCTTATGCGCCTTGACCGACGTCAGCCTAATACTTTGATATTCGAGCCGACCGAGGACAGCGGACTACCCAAGTGTAAGGACTGCAGCAATGTGAGATGAAGAACATCAACAAAATAATCAATATATGGGGGAGGGTGGCAGCTGGTGGGAACCTGGAAAAAGACAGGAAGGTATGGAGTTGAACATGTGTTGAAATGGTGATTTTTTACCAGGTTCACTCTCTCAAGGTCATCACAACTTAAAATCATGACCTTCAGGTACAGTAACAAGCTGTGTGTAACTGGGAGGAAGCACTTTCCAGCATAGGTTCATAGGTAGGTAGGTACTAGGCTATCGGCCCAAGGGCCTACGTAAGCCTAGCCAACAAGGTTCCCTGGCTTACGCCACCCTAGAAAGTTATTTTCCTGTGCCACGGTCGAGCAGCGACACAGAAGTGATCCCTGGGGTGTATTTCCTATTTCCCATCCACTCATCAAGATTTTCTTGAAGAGTGCTAATGAAGAACTTTGCTTGACATAGATGGGTAGCCTGTTCCAGAGTTCCATACAGACTAAAGGTCCACTTTGTAATGGTTAATAAACAAGCAGGCTGAAGACCATCTATATATTTCACAAGTTTTTCTTAGCATACATTTAAAAAAAAATGAAAAGCTGTAGAAGTTGTAAAACAACATCAAGCCAGGTCTTGTAAAGGTTTGCTTATCTCCTCACAACAAAAGGCAACACTTCTTGCCAATAAGCAAAAATTGGCTTCTTTTCCCACCAGTACCCCAATCAATACCATGAAACAGAAAAAACTGCTCCACTTTCCAAAACTTTTATCCTAGCACTTTCAATCTTAATCAGTCTTAGGATATGGAGGGCAGAACTATTACTCAGGTTCTCTGCAATATCTGACTTGACTTTAGGTATAAAGGACAGATTAGTAGCACAGGAAACCCTGTGTATGAAATACTATAAAATTGGCAGAACACATCAGCATCAAGAGTTGTAAGATATTTCTGGACAAAGTAATGGTCACCAGAAAGACAATCTTACAGGACAAAAATGTCAGGCTATTATGATCAAAGACCAAATGACCCCTCCTGGGATTCAGTCAACCTCTCCTATACAAAACATCCCAGTCTGTAACCAATAATGTCCTATGAGATTTTGAAGGTAAATTCCATTTCAAGAACAATTAACTGTAGGTAGAAAAGATATGAGTTTTCGACAATGAACCAGTCAACAATACTGAGTTCTATACTTAAATAGTGGTCTCCCATAAAGCAGGCATATACCAAGCTCTAGAAACTAAAACACACTGTGTACCGCATTCTATGGCAACTTTTTTATAGATATAACTTTTCTCTATAGTCTCAGTAATAGGCAAAGAGTCCTGCTACAGAATAATTACAGCTAAATTAAATTAAGGTCACAACAAAGTGTTATGTTCATCTTAATTTTCACCACTCTGATTCACTACCTCATTCAAAGTACCAAACATGCACACTGAACTCAAATATTATACTTAATGCTAGAAGCAGTTTTAACTTACTTTTATAATACATTGGAAAATTAACTCAGGTGTTTAACAGCATTAAATCTATGCTACGCCTGTTTTCATCCACTGCCATACAGTGCAGCGAAAACAGCTCATCTTTCATTTATCTGCAAAACTATTTATCCAGAGCACTCAAGTGTCTGCAGTGCTGTCGACTAAGATAAGTACACACACACACACACAGACATATATATATATATATATATATATATATATGGAAAACTATATTTGTTGATCAAACCTGCTTTGCACAATGAAAGAGCAAAAGGATAATATCAACCTGCCTTGCTATCATGACCATGTGGCTTCAGAATGGATTATCATTAGAAGGGGGGGGGGATACTGGACTATGAGGCTGCACATTCAGTAAAGCAGGACATTTTCACTGTTATTTCATGCTGTCATGGTTCTCCTTGGCATGACGCAGCAGCCTCATATACAGCCATATATATTTGCTGCACATGGGCATACCTCTCCACTGTGCCTCACTGTAAGGCTGAGTTTTACAAATTCAATGTCTCACTTTGTTCAACAATGAAAGGGTATGCCACACATTCTCTGTTAAGAATTATTTTAACAAACATCCATAGTAAGTAATACTGAGTCATATTAATCCAGCAACAGACCTTCTTGCAAACACTTACTGTAAGCTTGCTCAGTTCAATGCTCTTTGATGCTGGGCTACTCTGAAGTCAATAAAAGTAGAGAAAAGGCAGAGAAGACTATAAAGCCTTCATACATTTGGGTTCCTGCTGATTTCATATATCAAAAAGAATTCATTGTCTTCCTAGGATCAGGTCTGTAGCATTCCAGTCTTTGGTAAGAGTAAAGGCTTTCATCTAACAACTACCGGAGGTTGGGTTCCAGTAAGAGATGATAGGAGTGCCTGATTTTGATTGGCCACTTTCTGCAGAAGTATTGGCTGCATTTTCATTGGCTGACTTCTGCAGGGCAGAGCCTTACAGATTTAAAATACAATGAAGCATACTTAGTTTGGCTCTCTACTGAACATGTTGCTATTCTTTTAGATGTCCAACAAAAGAACCTTATCTAAAACAGGCAAGTCAACCTCTTCATCCTTATTACACATGACAAATTTCATTGCCTTCTTTGTCACAACCCACTTGTACTACTGCGATTGATTTTAACAATGCCTTATTTTACACAGGTAAAATCATTACTTTTTTAGCTTATTAACTTACTGACTGCACTTCTTGAGGACATACTGCTGAAATTTTGTTCTGCTGACTGTTGTGTTATTGAGTTTAAACACTGCACTATTGCACCTTGCTGGAGTTTTACTGCTGTTCACTTCTGCTTTGCTGACTGTAGTGGCATTAAGTTAATAATATTGCATTACTGTGCCTTGTTGCTTTGGTATTGTTGTTCACTACTGGCAATATCCAAGATAATACTGTGGTGCTGCATGTTACTAATACCAGGCATAAAAAAACAGTTAACTTACTGTCAGTTGCTGACAACATATTTTGATCATCGTTGTTGTATTTCTATTTGTTACTGACTACTACAGTATCTCAGCATTAAAAGCTACTCCTCCACAGTACTGCACACCTGAGTAAAGGGCTACCCTTTTGGTATATTTTCACTTCCTGGCTGAACTGGAACTACGTGCCTTATAATTACTGTACCTAAAACTTTTAGATTAGCTGTAGCCATTACAGTTGCTGGACCTGGATCCATTGGGATAGGCTATCCATTGCGCATTGTTTTCACTAGCTAGGAAGAGAGCACATCATCTTACTGGGCAAAGCTAATTGATTTAAATTTGCCACCTGTTACTGATTTCCTTACTGATTCTACATTTTTACATCACTTTTCAGTTCCCCCTTTTTGCACTTGTGATTATTACAGTAGTCACAGCTCATTCTTTTAACCTTTATCCATATCCCATATTATCACATTTTTTCTAGTCCAGTCAATTACCCTCCTCTTATACTGAGAGTAAGTTATTAAACTATCCGGTTTTGTTATACCTGTTCATCTACACTGGCCAATATGGAATCTTAGTTGGCTTTAAATCCTTCTATTCCAGACAGATAAGCGCTAGCAGTGCAGTGACTGTTGCATGCATACTGAAAACTCTTTACTGCTACCTCATAATGAGTATTTGCTTAACTTGAAGGCCACTGTCTCATTTCAGAGCACGTTTAGTAATCACAACGCACACAACACATACAAAGCACAGAACAAAAACTATCAACTAAACCAACTTATAATGAGGTTGATAACAGAAGAGTGTCTTAGCCTCCCAGGCTAAAAACTAAGAAACCTCCGACATTAGTTCACATAGTAACACACCTAACTTCACCCTTCATACTCACAGCTGGTACACATATCTCCAAGAGATGCAAGAATGTGTACTGCAAGCCCTTATGGCCCAATAAAACAGCATCAAACCACAGTAAGGTTTTAGTAATAGGTGACTCTATTCTCAGGCATACTTACACCACCGTCATCAGGCTGGAGATGAGAGTGACACTTGTCTATCTTTCTGGATCCAGGATACAAAACAGATCAAGGGCTTTTAGATCTCTCTGTCCTGAGAGATATGATTATGACATTTTAGTGGCTCGTGTGGGGGTGACCTTAATTGCTCTACTGAATGGGATATGCAGAAGGATATGTATGAGCTTACTATGCACCTGAGACCGGACAGACAATAGTCTTGATTGGTATTTTACCATCACTCAGAATTATGCCAACATTTAAAGACAAGAAAATTGACTTTGATAATTGCCCATGTAACTAGTGTCATTTTAGGAGATCCAGTATTTGTCAGTTTGGGATGAGAAGCTGACTAGCCTTCCTGCTTTGCCAGGGATGGTCAACACCACTCTTATCAATGCTTTTGCATTCTGGATACAGCCTTTTCTACCCCCATAGTACTTTCTTTGGCAGACTTCATCTGCTGGACATTGCAACCTAATAAATTCTAATATGGAACACACTGATGTAGCTCTACTCAACGCAAGGAGTCTTGACAAAAAAAATACCTAAACTTGAGTCTCTTCTACAACTTGAACTCATTTATGTGTAATTACAAAGACATGGTTTCAAAGCATGAAAGCACTCCCTCAGCTCCTGGGTACTGTGTCTATCACATGGTCAGACCTGCTGGGAATTGTGAGGAAGTATCGGTATTTGAAAAGGATATCATCCACCCATGATGGATTACTAGGGCACTACATTTGAACTCCTAGATGACCAAATCACCATAAATAATACTAATTACCACTTCATAGCTAGCTATAGAACACCATCCATGTCCCTTTCTGAGTATGACAGCTATCCTAACACATTAGATGAAATCTCCATTAAGTCCAACACCTTCCATCTAGAGGACTTGAATAATCAATCAATAACCTGTCTGACTTGCACACAGCCTTTGGGAAGCTTAATCATCACATCCTTGATATTAAATACCACAAATATACTTGTTTCTTGCATATCTCTATATGCATCACCCTGCCTTGTTAAATCAATCTTTAAAACTGGTGGTATTTCTCCTGTAAATACCTCTATGTTTAAGGACCTTCTTCAGTTAATTGATGACCTAAATAAATTCCATTGTAATCCTCCAACAATGAATCCCATTGGTAAAACTGCTGTTGCTGAGTCCATGCTGTATGTAACAAAAAAGTACATTTACTTAAGTAAATTTACCATAGCAGTGCACGTTTCAATAAATCACTGCTGCAGTAGTCTAAGCTATTTGGATTATACCCTTGCCTAAAATATGACCACTAACCAGCTTTAAAAGATTTACAGCACCTTCCACAAGCCTAAAAAGTGGCTCATGCAGAGTCATATAAAAGATAGTTTGGATACCAAAAGCCTCATAGCTTTCTTGCCTCAAAATGGAGGCTACAGCCCTGAAAGGAAAAATATTAGGAAATTACATACATTACAAAAATGCTGTAACCATACACAAGGACTAAGCACAGAGGCTAGAGGGAGGGGACAATTACAATTGTGATCTATTAGAATTATCTGTGGTTACTGTAAATTTACTTAAAAGACAGTACTATGTCAACATTTCGATCACTGTTCTAGTAGCCCAAGCTATTTGGGCAGATATGGGGAGGAGGAGGATGGAATTCAAGAATCCAGGAACCCCTGGAGAATGGTCCTAGCAAAGTTTGTTCTGGACCTAAATAAGGAATCCAGTTTGCAATGCTTTGTCAAAGTATGTATGGAGGATCAAGTTGCTACCTCTAAAATACTTCCAGAGTCCACCTCTTTCCAAAAAGTCACAGATGAAGCTAAAGCCCTGGTAGAATGGGCCCTACCTCTGCCTAGAAGTGGCTTATGATGAGCATAGCAGAAAGAAATAGCATGGGACAACCATCTCAAAATTCCATGCTCTGACACCAGTTATCCCTTTTTTTACCTTTGTAGGAGACAAACAGCTGACTGATTTTCAAAAAGAATTAGTTCTGTCCAATTAGTATCCTAACTCCCTGTGGACATCCAGAGTATGTAGTATTCTTTCTCCTTTGTTTTTAGGATTAGTTCTCAAGGAAACCCTGTCCTTATGAAAAATGAAGTAGGGCTTGTAGCACAGACATCTTTCTAGAAGGAGTCAGAGCAACAAGCAATGCAGTTTTTCATTTTATGAAATGTAAATTAGCCTGACAAGCTGTCTCAGATGGAAGAAGTGTTTCTCAAGCATGAAGTTAGGATCCTAAGGAGGAGCTATCTATTTCCTAGGTGGTTGGACATACAAATCATCTTTCAAAAACTTCTTAATTTGAGGACAAGTAGAAAGGGGGGACTCTACGAGCAGAAAAGGCCAAATGATGAATGTTAATAGAAGATTGCACCCAGAACCAGAGGCAACTGGACCATGATAGGGTCCTGGTTCTTAGAGTAGCTCCAACTACAAAACATTTTCCATTTGAATATGTATGATTTTATAATAGCAAATTTCATGCAGTCTTTAATAACTGATACATGTCCTCAGAACAAAGGTACCTAAATGACATAGTGTTTTCAGACTGGAGTGTATCAAACAACCTATGTCTTGTGTGAGTAAATCTACTCTGGGTGGAAAATTGTGGTAAATGGCATTAACACTGTTGTCTGTCCCAAAACAGAATCATCGCCACCATCTTTGGAGAGTCCCTTAGCATCAGTGGAAAACCATACAGGAACATTCCCATCCATAGGAATGAAAAGGCATCTGTCTTCCAGGCCTGTTTGCAAGGAATCCTGGAACAGAATTTCTTTAACTGACTGTTTTGAAAGGAGGCAACAGATCTACTTGGAGGTGTTCCCAACACCTGGATCAATTCCTGTAAGACTCCCAGATGCAAGTTCCATTTATATGGGTCTGCACTGGTCCTGCTCAGCTTGTCTGCTACAATGTTTGTTTTGACAGGATGCATACAGCCTGAAAAGTCAGACTGAGTTGAACTGCTACCTGTCAGGCCACCACATCACTAAGGCACTGTCTGTGAAGAAAACCTACAGATATCCTGAGGATGACAGATAATTAAAGACCTTTAAAGCACAGATTCCTGGCATTTCTTAGACATTTATCTGCTTTTTGCCTGCGCCTGGAGTTGCGCATTTGTTGCATGTTTACCCTTCTGAAACCACTTGCCATGCAAAGTCTGAAGCATATGTTGTGAAGATTGAGTGGGGGGGGGGGGTGGGATCTAAAGGGAGAAGGGCAGACATGGGTGGAGAATTAACTGATTCACCCACGAAAATAACTCCTTTTGACAAACCCCAGAACTGAGATCTGAATAGATAAGGGGCGTTAATGCAGGGTCCAGACTGATCTGACGTACCACTGAATTCTTCACATGTGAAGTCAGACTAAAGGAATTGTGATAATCACAGATTCCATGAAAACCAGAATCTCAAGAAACTTCCTGGCAAAAGCCTGAGATTGGCAGGAGATTCCTTTCTACTGCTGTACCTTGTCCAGTGGAAGAAACGCTCTTCCAAAGGATGAATCTGTAAGACCTCAAAGAAAATACAGTGAGTGGGAAGGGATGAGAAATTATTTCTGCAAGTTCCTTTGAAACCCCAAACTGAGGACGAGTCTTGTCTTATGTCAAGGAATCCTGGCAACTGGGAAAAATGCCTGCAAATATAAGACAATCATCCAAATATGGAAATATGTGAATGCTTTGAAGCCTTTAATAAGCAATAACCACAGCAAACCACTTTGCAAATACTGCTGGCGCAGTGGAGAGATGAAAGCTTAAGGCATAGAATTGATAATGTGAGCCAGGCACAAAAAAATCTAAGTCTGAATTCCTTGTAAACTTCAATATGACAGGCACCTTTCAGGCCCAATATTGCCATGAAGCTTCAGGCAGGTATGAGAGGTAACAGGGTTTGAAGCGATAACATTCTAAATTTTGGAATTTGGACAAAGTTTGAGAAAGAAAAAACAAAGGCTGGACTCCAAGTTCCCTGTATACGTGGCACCAAAAAAATCCTTGAATAATCAAGTCTTTGCCATTCTAAGTTGAGGGCACAAGTTCTATCATCCCCTTAGCCAACATTTGCTCTAAAGCAGGAGGAAATGGACATCTGGTTTGCAGTATGAGGAGGAATCCCTTAGAATGAGGGAAGTGCTTCTGATCATCATTTGTACCCCTGATGGATAAGTCCCAGGACCCACTTGTCTGATATAATCTGATGCTACTGTAGAAGACAAAAGCCTAGACTGAGGGAGATATTTGTAGGACTGTCAGGGCAGGAAATTAATGGGGGAGAACAGGGGCAGTCTCGCAGACTTTTTGGACTGTCTGGTTCTAGGAGACCACACTTTTTTTTATTTCAGCCTCCTTCCCACTGCTTCCTGAAATTCTTCTTGTTGGAACTTTGCCGGGACTGTTGACTCAGTTTCCTTGAAAGAGATCCTGAAGTGTGAAAAGGACTGGAAAATCTGAGTAACCTCATGAATCAGTTTCCCTCTCTCGCCAATTTTTTTTTTAAGAACCTCAGCAGCAGAGGGCCCAAACAACACATTTTTGTTTAGGGGAGAATTTTAAATCTTACCCTTAACATGTTCTGATATGTTTTGAGTCAGCATCAGCATAAGTGAGAGAGCCACTTTAAAGAGTGCTTGGTAACTTGAGAAACAGATGCAATTAAGGAATGTAAGCAAGGTTAATAGTTAACTTCTTTATGCTCTCAAAGAAGCCAGTAATATTTTTATCACATGAGCTTGACAGCTTAAGATACTGAAAGGTTAACGCAGCAGAACAATAAACTTTCTACCAAAATCTGTCAAAAGCTTTCTCATACTTGTCAAAAGGGAAATGAATTAGCATTCACAATATGTTTAGCATTAGAAGACTTATATAAAGATATTGCAGGATCCAATTTAGGATCAGAAAACAATAATTTGTCTGCATGAGATACTTATATAATCTACTGGACTTTTGTGGAGCAAAGGGCTGACTGTCAAGAGATATTGCAAGCTGTTAAGAAAACATCCTCTGAGGTAGCAACACAGGAGGAACAGCTGCAGATTGAGAAAAAAAACATTTGTAACAAATCATAATACTTTTACTAGAACAGAGGGATTTTATTCTGTTCCCACTTATATAAATATCTTATTTTGTTATTAATGTCAGAAAAATATAACTCTTTCTGGTGAAAAAACTGCCTTTTACGTGGCTGATCGAGACAATGGCAGTTTGGGCATGTGAAGATACACTAAAGTTTTGAAAACTAGCCAAAGTTCAAATCCTAGGCAAGGATATAACTCAAATGACTTAGGCTACTGCAACAGCGATCTAAATGTTGAACATGCTATGGGACAAATATTCACTGAGCAAGTTAACATTACATAGAACTCTAGTGTTAAAACGCAATATAAAACTTTTGAAAAGAGATGGACTTATTTGTACAAAGGAGATAAAGAAGTTGTGTGGCACTGTATACATAAAAATACAGCCATAACAACTTGATTTCTACAGACATCTAACATTTAGGTCTGTCATCTTTTCATTTTAACTTAGAAACAAAAGTAGACATATATCAGTAAAAATAACACAAGCAAAATAAGAGGTGTAGATAACAACTAGCTATCTCAATCAAATCTTGGAAGGTTTATTGGTTGGTCCAATCATTTCTCTCTGTTCTGCTGACCAAATGTATCAAATATAGAATTCAAAGAATTAAAATCTGAAACTCTGGTGAACACAAAATGTTACAGTAAGATCATGCTGAAATGAAAGACATTATAAACCAAAACATTAAAAACCCTTTTGTCCTTGATTTCCTGTAACTTCTCAAATCTAACAGCTTAGCAAACATCAGAAACAGGGACCTCAATCTTCACAGCAGATAAACAGAACATGATACCAAAACACAGATTATCATGCATTTCCACCAAAAGATGATAAATGATTATCGAGAAAAATTACTGAGAGAAAAATAAAGATTTTCCTTTGCAAGGTGCCAGAGTCTGACTTACTCCCTTCAACTGCTACATACTAAAGATACTCCTAAGTTCTGCAGGGAAAAAAGACAGATGGTAAATGAAATGGTATATCCAATCCAAAAATGTATCAAAAGATAAAATCATAAATACTGTAATATAGCTGATAACTTTAATTAATCGCTTTCACAACGTGCTGCTGCTTAATCAGACAATTTAGATAATTATTTAAAAGAAACAATGTATCAAAATCCACAAATCAAAATATAAATAAAAATCATGTGACCAATGCTAGCTATACATTGATACAATGTATCTGACCAAGTGTCATCTTAGAGGCACAGTAGCACAAACAAGTGAATAAACTTACATCACACTGCCTTAAATACTAAAATGATAACTAGTAATAAAACTGTTATCTCCGTAAATCTCTCAATTTCAAAACAGGTTTTAAACAAATTTTACCATTCAATCCTTTATCCCTGTCCACTTGCAACTTAATTATCCATTGTAACTCTCTCTCCTCAGTTATACTTAAGTAATCAACCATCCTAAGGCCAGAATCTAGTCTCTCAATTACCATGAAGGTAAGATAGTGTGTACCTCCCCCATCTGAGCAATATGGCTGGCAAGCACGTTGGTTTTATCATGTTGCCTAATATGTCTGACATGTTTCCTTATCCTTTCCTTAAGGGTTCTACCCATCTTTCCAACAAGGAAAGACAAACTGTGCCAAACAGACTATATTCTTAGTATTGCAATCTGCCATAAATTAAAGGTAAAACATGTGCCTAATGATGGGTGGGTGAAGGTGCCTTCTGAATTTACATAACCACAAAAATTGCATGTATGGTAGGGGAAAGTGCTGTTGACTCTGCACGCTTATCATAGTATAATAATCTTTTTAAATCCTTATTATTCTTAAATCTATACTTGGGTTTATTACCAACTAGAAATGGGACAAGGCAATCTTGGGCATTTGCTTGTTTACCTCTAACATGACACAGCAAGCGATCTCCAAGATATTGTATCCTCAGGGATCAAATAACAGACTTCTTTTTTGCACAATCTACTTAAAGCAGAGCTGTCTACTCAGTCAAAGCAATGCTGTTAACTTATGTTGCATGCAAAAACACAAGTCACCTAAAAAGATGGAAAAAATAAAAATAAAAAAAATTATAAGTGAATTAAAAAGTGGTACATTGAAAATATAATTTACCACTATGTAACTTAGATTCAGTTAAGTATGCATTCTTTGTGCCACTACACTGAAATATATAATTTACCACTATGTAACTTAGATTCAGTTAAGTATACATACTCTGTGCCACCTCTTACGGTTATTCCATAACTTTTAATTTAAGTAGTTTAGCACTGCAACACACTGTAGAGAAAGAATCAAAGAAGCTTCAACTGCGAGTCCCAGATACTCAACTTTAGAAGGTCTCAACTTTAGTGGAATAAACCCAACAAAAAATGTTAGACTTTTTTTTTGTAGGAGGCAAGCCTTCCAAAATTCCTCCCTCAAAACTTTTTCTAACTAATATTAGAAACTGAAAAAAGGAAACATTTTCAAAAAGAAAAGGGATCACTGCTACTGCAGTAAGTGTGTCCTTGCAAATGATTTTGCTATGGTAGACAGCAATCAGAGCTGAACTGTATCACAACGAAACATCTCCCCTTTATGCTCAATGAGGTGTAGGGAAACTGGTAAAGAATCCACACTTGCAAAGCACAGCAGACTAAAACAAGTCACACTTAATGAGGTATTAAGTACTGGATGCCAAAATTATAACTAAATGTTTCCGCATCTTGCAGTCTCGTATATGTCTGCACATCTAACGTACATAGCACATCTTAACATGGACAGTGCACACCATTATAGTGGGCCTTATCAGGTTACCAAAAATTTTAGACTCAAACAAGGAGAATGACAGAAGCAATTCCACTGACCAGCATCACATCATATTGCGCAGTCTTAAAAGGAGTAAAAAGGTTCTATTCACTGCACATATGCTAACTGTTTAAAACAAAATGGAATGAAGTGCTTTGTTTTTAGTTCAACAGGATTAATTCAAAATGTTCTGCTGAATGCACAGTTCTGTATGGCAGTAGTTTTCAACCTTTTCACACTTGTGGATTGGTGAAAAATAGGAGAATTACTTTGGGGACCACCAAAGCAGAAATAAAAAAAAGACTACTTATAAGGAACCAATTAAAACAATCTCCGTTTGAGCGTTGTATGCCAAAGGATAGAAAGTCTGAAACTTCAGTTCTTTTTATGAGTAACAAACCAAAAATCTGGGGCTAAAATCTGGACATTCTGCAAAAACCTGGACAGTTGAAAGGTATGCCACAGCTCTCAACCAAAAAGGGACAAATCCAGACAGAATCAGGGACAAATCTAGAAATAATCAGGGACACTTTTCATATATTAGTATTATTACCTTGTGACATTGACAAAATAACAGAACATGAGTTAATATGCATTTTTCTAAAGAAGACTGTAACTCTAATAATTGCCATTAGTTTATTAGGTGTAATTCATCAACTTTCCTCCAAAAGTCACCCCTTTTAAGTGGGAATAAGAGGGGCAAAGCTAAAATTTCAGTCAAAATGAGGGATGTCCCTGAAAATAAGAGACAGATGAGAGGCATGCACCTCCCTCTTACACACAACACACATGCGCGTGCACACACACACACACACAATACCTATCAACCTCCCAGCACAAAAAATCTGGGCAAAGACAAAAAATACTGGTGGGACAATCCCCCAAAATAGGGACAGGACAAACTTTAAATAATGCTCTCACAAACTTATAAAGTTGCTAGAATAAAACGTATTTTGTTACCATGAATTTTCTGAAGGATACGAAGTCAAACTCAAATGCCTGTCCTTATTTATTGAATTCTGCCCTGAAAGATTTGCCAAAATAAACCCAAAAAAACACAAATTTTATGAGGAACAGACTAAAAACATGAGGCAAAAATCTGGACAGTTGAGAGACACCTCCCTCCCTCTTTTTACACACACACACACACACACACACACACACACACACACACACCTACCTCTCACTTGTCTGTTCTAGGTCCACATTTCAAACGTCATCTGGCAATCAAATTCCGTGTGCACAGAAGACAAAGATGTAAACAGCCAGTAGCACAGACATAAAAGATAAAAACAGGTCGCACACACCTGTTGGGTCTGTGTGACTGGATGCAAAGGGCATTCTTCTTAAAGAACATCTTTAAAAAACGTCTCCCTGCCAGTGCCCCTCTAGCCAGTGGGCCCTAGTCTTTCATAGACCAGCAGGAAATTTCTGTTGGACCTGACCTGGTCTGCAGACTGGCAATTGAAAAACACTGCTGTATGGTATCTACTATAACAGGCCTTTGACCATAGGTCACTGTAACAGTGCAGCTGGGTTTATCCACCTAATCTGTCTCATTTTTAAAAACCTCTTTAATAAATTATTATATTTTTAGCTGCAACATGACTTACATACATTAACAGAAAAGAAAACAACAAACAGTAATAATTTCCATTGTTACTGTCATGCAGTATACATATTTTCTTTTTAAAAGTTTTCATTCACTCCCACATTAGACAAGTTGCGCAGTTCTTGCTTCCCCTTAAATCTCACTCCTCCTCCCAAACTTTATTCTGCATGTACTGTTCACAAAAAATGTTATTTGTTCTATTAAATTTGCTCATTCCTTTTCTAAAGATAACACCTCCAGTGGGCTTATCTCTTTTGAAATACACAGAACATAATTTACGTTTAAAATAACTTTTGATTTCCATTTTCTAGTGATTGCTTTGTAAGGCCATACTATGTACAGGCAATTCAAATGAGATATCACAGCTCAAAAGAATCATTTCCTTTTTCACAGCCATTTGTTGCCCGAATATTTCTGTCAAAGAACTCTGAAAAGAATATTTACAATCTGATAGCTTCTTGCCCCCCCCCCCCAAAAAAAAATGTTCTCAATTACCTCATACCTCTAGCATTTGTTAACAACCTGAGGAAAGTAGGTCTATTTGGGGTATAAAAATACCCATGTTCCTGATATGTGTATGGAAAGTGCCTTTATATTCACACATCATATGTCTGATAAATGGTCACAACTTCATTAAAATAACATTTTCTTTGAGTAATATTCTGTATTACCATTATATGGGGAAATCTATTTAACTGATGTGATTTTTTTATGTCCTTTTGTATACACCCAGGTGAAGCAATTCTTCTGAAAGCTTGCTGGTTGTCATTTGTAGTTTAAGTAATTGTTCCATCATTGTTTTTTGAGATGTTTTTGATATCCTTTTTAACAGCAGCTGCTTTTCTAGACTCGACTAAAAACTCCACCAGAGCTAGTTTTGCACTTAGCACTTTCCTATCCCTTTCCTTTTGTTTACGGTCAGTTACCAATTGCAGTCCTCAAGCCTGCAGTCCAAACTTCTGCTTTGCCTCAACCCATTCTACTACCTTTCCATCCTGAAACTGGTGCTCCCAACACCATGGTTCCTTTGTTAACTGCCTCCAGTAAATTCCAGTCTTCTATTGCCTACTTTCTATGCCACTACTTCGTAGACACCCCTTTTGGAGAAATCTTTTTCCTCTATTCCCATGCTCACTTACTTCTTAAAATACTTTCTACTATTTCATGAATATGATATTCTGTAGGGTGGTGGTGGCTGTAGTTATGCATCAGGACTTGTAGCTAAAATCTGACTCTATCTCTCAAACTCCTCCCTGTTTCATCATCATCCTTTCCCACTTTGACTTATAAACTTCTGTTTGAGTTATGTATAAGATCGCTAATTGTATAGCTCTAAAGTACCCCTCCAAGTCAAGTAATCTTAAACCACCTTGTTCTACTGGGAGAATCATCTTATCCCACTTAAGATTTGCCATCTTCACCTCCCAATTAAATTCCTTCAGCTATATTAATTATCTCCCACAACTTCTCCTTCAGTTGATAAAATATTTCTTTCACTTCCTGTTTTATACTCCTCGTATATTTTTATCTTGTACCATAGTATAGCTCCATCATTTCAGTACTACAATATGTTGCGTCTTTCAGCTTTTCCCGGTTAGGGGTCACCACAGCAGAACTCCGGTCTGCTAATGATTGGCAGTAGATTTTTACGTGCCTAGTTGCCAGCCCTGACGCACAACCTTCAATGAAGGTACGCCCATTCACACATGTCTCCACACAGAAGACGCTCTAGCTGAGAATCGATCCGGACAGTGTCTTACTGTGAGGCGACAATGCTACCGCAGCACCACCACCGCAGTATTATCACAAAACTACATCATATTGCATTGTTGTTTTAAAATTATACTGTACGGCATTATATAATAAGCATTCGTCCTTTTACACTTTATACAGTTATCTTTCATGACTTTGTATTGATCCACAGCTCTCAACAAGCGTAATCATCAACTGCAAATTCTACTTTTGTACTGGAGCTCTTCTCCTTGGGCTTCTGGTAAAAAGGATATTTTTTACATCTAGCCAGAGTAACCCAGTAAACAAATGCCAATAAACAAATAAATAAATAATACATATGCCTGACTTCTATATAAGACTACATGGATGAAAATATTTTCACTGCTTGTATCTTACTATACATAATCAAAACCTTTCAGTTTCTTAGTTTTGTATTATTTTGTTAATCCATACACCTAAATACTTCATTTTATCATGTTTCTCTAACTATAGATATTTCTGAACGAATAATTTATTTATTATTTATTGCCATTTGTTTACTGGGAAGGTCCACTGGGCTAAGAGAACCCATTTTCAGTGGTGGCCTGGGGAGAAAAGCTCTACAATAGCACACTATCTAAAATATAAGCACAGTACATAAAAAGTACATAAATTGCATTAAAGTACACTCAGCAAGAAGATCATCAATATTTGCACAACAGACAGTAATATACTATAGTAGAAAACTGTGCAACAAACAATGCGGGTAAGCTCCATATTAGAACAGTGCATAAAATGTAACCACAGTACGTTAGCAGTACAAAAAGTAGTAGTACAAACTGAAGACTGCTCACTCATAACTAGGATCACCATAACCCAAAAGGCTGTATTACCAACTCCTTTCAACATCAAAACCCAAAGCTCCAATCCAACAGGAACCTTTATCTTATTTATTTATCTTCACTACTCTGCCTTTATCTGGTGACATTAATCCCAACCCTGGCCCCACTACAACTAATACATCCTCGCCTCCTCTTGGATCTAACTCTCACAAATCCATTCACATAGTAATTCTAAATATTCACAGTCTCTGCATCAAAATCCCAAATTTCCACGCATGGATAGCCCACAATCAACCCGACAATCACTTACCAATACATGGTTAAAACCATACATTAAAGACTCTGAATTTCTTCCCCCTGACTTTTAATCTATAAGATCCAACAGACCTAACAAGGAAGGTGGTGGGGTAGCTCTAATCTTTCATAACTCACTCATTATTGCACCCTACAATAAATCCCATTCCACAATTTCCAAATGTAGAAATTACCATATCCCTTCTAAATCTTAACCACAAAAACCTCTGTATCATAGCTCTCTACATACCCCCAGGCAACAATATTCCTCTTCTAGCCTGAATCTCTTCTAACATAAAAAATGAAATCATCATCCTAGGCGATGTAAATATAAACTGGATCAACCTGAACTCTAACTCCCACTCTCTTGGAGTTAACCTTTTCAACTTTACCTAACCAATAAACACCTTCACCAGAACTAACAAAGATAACACTTCTAGATCCACTCTAGACTGGATTCTGTTCTCCTACCCCAATAAAATATCTGAAGTAAGCACCCTCCCTAACTCATGAGTGACCACCTCCCTGCTTTCATCTGCTGCTTCACCTCAGCCCCATCAAATCAACATCAATGCAGGCAGACAAGGAACCTAACTGACTTCAACCCTCTAATCTTTAATGATGTTGTGTTGTGTTGTGTCTTTCGGCTTTTCCCGGTTAGGGGTCGTCACAGCGGTCCACTAATGATTGGCAGTAGATTTTTTTTTACGTGCTGAGTTGCCGGCCCTGACGCACAACCTTCAACGAAGGTACGCCCATTCACACGTCTCCACACAGAAGATTCTCTAGCTGAGAATCAAACAGGACAACGTCTTACTGTGAGGTGACAACACTACCGCAGCACCACCACCGCAGTCTCTAATCTTTAATGATATTCTCAAAAATATTAACTAGCACATATTAAAAACTCTCCCACTAGACAATGCAGTAGAGTACTTTAATAAGACATTCTTGGATATACTAAATAGCCTTGCACCTCTCCGCTTAAAATGAGTCAAAACGAACTATCTGCTCCCTGTTGAAATTCACAACACTAACAACAAACTGTGAAATCCACAATAAAAAGGGCAAGTCCCAGAAACGGCAACTAGTCCAACTTTATTGTGGTTGTTTTCGTGAATAAAGTTGGACTACTTGCCGGGTCCGGCTGTTTTTTTATTGTGGATTAAGTCTGCTCCCTAGCTTACCAAACCCACTAAAAATCTAATGCGCCTTAGAGATAAAACCTGGAAAAATTATCAATCTAACCAAAATCAGGACACCCTGACACTCTTTAAACAGCTCTGCAACCAAGTAAAAAAGCTGTGCATAAGGACAAAACAACCCACTATAGAAAACTATACTCCAACCATAAACAAACCCCCCAAAAGTCCTGGAATTCCATCTCATCCCTTCTAAACTCTGGCTCAAAAAAACAATCCTTGTCCCCACCTTCACAAACCTGCCCATGAAATTGTCTCTCTCTCTAACTCTTTTGTTATAAACTCTATAGCTAACATTGGCACTTCTTTCCCTCCTAGTACTAACAGTTCAAGTGACACTACTCCACCCACCTCCCTACCATCCCAATCTCTACTACTTCCACCTCTACTACAGACCTCATTCCCCCACTCTAACCCTAATTGTAATATAAATCCCATTTCTGCCACAGCCGTTAAAAGACTACTCCTTTAGCTCAAACCCTGCTCTAACGCTCCTGACAATTTACCCCCAACATTCCTAAAGACTGCAGCCGATCCCATTGCTTTCTCTATAAATATCCTAATCAACAGATTGATCCAAGAATCCTACATCCCCAAACTACGGAAGAAAGCCTTCACACCTTCCCTCTTCAAAAAGGTGGCAAAAACAATGATATCTCTAACTTCTATCCTATCCCCTATCTCTAAGAGCCTGGAAAAATGTATTCACCTTCAACTAATGCCCTATCTCCTTCAGAACCATCTCCTATCTTCCACACAACATGGGTTTAGACCCGGCAAAAGCACTACAACTGTCCTTATTTCCTTCCTGGACACTATTAACAAAGCTCGTGATGATGGGAAAATAGTGTCATTCATATTCTTAGATCTTTCTAAGGCATCTGACACTGTTTCCCACCCTCTGCTACTATCTCAGCACTCCAGTTTTGGTCTGTCCAACAGCACTCTCAGCTGGTTCGCAAGCAAAAAGACAGACAACAGTCTGTCAAAAGGGAAAACTCTATCTCTTCCTATATTCACACTTCTACTGGGGTTCCTCAAGGCTCCATACTCGGCCCTCTACTATTCAACATCTTCATTAACAACTTTCACACATCTATAACCAATGGGACCCTTATCCAACATGCAAACAATTCTACCATCATCTGCACAGCCGAGTCTTTCTCAAAACTCCAATTCAAAACCTAAACAAACTTCTCCACTACAGACCACCACCTAGCCCTTAACCCTAATAAATCCAAAATCATGCTATTCACCCCCCCCAAAAATCTACTCTGTTGGACAAAAACAAGTTTAAGATAGATTCCCACACTAATGCACAAACAGAAACTGTCGACCACACAAAACATCTAGGAGTAACCCTACACGAACATTTAAAATTTGATATTCAAAAACATAAAAAAAAAAATCTGAAACTTGGAATGCTCTACAAACACAACCAGTTCCTGAGCCCCTCTTTCAGACAAACTCTCCCTACCTACCTCCCTCCTTAATGTAGGGTGCCCCTCTATTTACCAATATCCAAACCACTCTAAGCCAAACCTGAATCTTGTTACAATAAAATTGCTAAATTTACAACAAACTTCAGAAACTCCTCCACAGCTGTAAAGCTCTTCTCTCACTAAAATGGCTAGAACTTCCAAATGACCTGCAACTTACTACTGACCACAAACTTATATTTACACCTTCTGACTGTCCTGCCCTCAATTTTATCTTTACCTTCTACCTCCCTAATAGGCCCCTCAGATCCAGATATCAACAAATGCTTCTGGTTCACAAACTTAACCTACCACCAGACCAACTTCTCTTCTCTTACTCTTTGGCCAAGAACTGGAATGCACTTCCATTAGCAATCAGAACAATCCAAAATCCCACCTATTTTAAAACTTCTCTCCATATTATTTTCTATCTGGAACTGTTCCTGCATTCAGCCCCCTTGAATACCATATCTCCTATTAGCTTGATTCTCCCCCTCCTTTCTATACTATACTGAGTGTCGTCTATAAATCTCCTGGTCCATACCTCTGAATTGCTACTCTTACTCTCAAAATGGCATACTACCATTATATATAAATTTATTTGTACTGAATTGATTATATCTTTCTTAACCAAAATTGGCTAACATTGCTTTACTACCAATGTACATAATTATTACTTGTTCTGTTCTTCACTTGTAATGTTTGATTTTACTGAGGAGCTTTTCTACCCTGCCCTCCACTGAAAACGGGCTCTGCGTAGCCCAGTGGACTTTCCTGGTTAAGAAAGTGCAAATAAATCACATAATGCAAATGCAACCATTTCCTTACTGTTACAATCTTAAGAGTTCTGCTGCCTCAAAACCCACCTATGACTTTCCTTTGGGAAGTCTAACCCAGAAAACTACTATGTTGACAATATGACCTTCAGAGCTGACATAGTTTTTTGGGATTTGGGAACTTATATGGACAGTGACCTAACTTTTGACCAACATGTGGCCACGGTCATAAGAAAGTCCATCTAAACTGCACAGCTGATAAGCAAAGGTACTGTGTCTAGATCTAGGGATGCCATTGTTCCCTTTACTCAGTCCTCATTAGGTCAGTCACTGAGTATATAATGCCCCCTTTGGCATACATCTGTCCAGACACAAGCAACAATTGGAATGCTCACAGAGATACATTACTAAAAGGATTCAATGCCTAAACAATATGTCCTACATGGACTGACTCAAAGCACTGTCACTATATTCTGTAGCCTACAGACTGTTAAGAAGTGACCTGTGCCAGACACACAAGGCATCCTCCAACTCAGTACTGATGAGGTTTCTGCACATCAGCAAGTCAAATGGCATCAGAAATATTTGGACTAAGGATCTAAACCTCTTTGGCAGCATCACTAGAACAGTTTGGAGGCACAGGTATAGTTCACAGAGGATAACATTGCTCTGGAGCAGACTCCCCATCTATGTAAAACAAAGCCGATCCCTGTCCATATTTAAACACAACTTGGATATACGGATGAGAAACAGAGAAATTACCTCAGGTAGCCCCCTGTACTACTAATAGAGACGGCTTCTAAATGTTTTACCCCATGCATGTGCCCTTCAAATTATCTATGGTATGATCCCAGTTATTCTCACTAGGGGTAAGATATAATTATTGACCATGGGATGGGCAAGGCCAACACCAAATGGGATTGGTTAATTCAAGCAAAAAAAGCGAAGTTAACTGGCTTTAAAATGGACTGCAAGGGCAGCTAGTCTAGTACTTGTCTATGAATCTATAATAGCAGCACTTTCTTACATTTTGCCTTCCTCTATATCAGCATTGTTCTATTAATGTTCTCTAATGTTTGCCTCTCTTCCACAAAACCACACTGACTCAAATATACCCACTTTAACACCTTTGACACCCTCTTATCTAGTGCAGACATAAATACTTCATAATCATGGTTTAAAATTGAAATGGGACTACATGAAGCAGATCAAAGGGTCCTTACCCTCTTGGAGTAACATAGCTACCACAGGTTTCTTCTAAGATGCTGGCACCCCCCCCCCTTAAAATACTAAACAGTACCTGCCAGATCTTTATCACTTTCTTCTGTCTTAAATTCTGCATTTCCACAATAACACCATCTGTTTACTAGAGGATTCCTCATTGATTGACTATATATCAACATTTTTATCCCAACTCTTTCTATCTTAGCGGTTTAATGGTTAAGCTTTATCGTCTAACCTTAGCATAATAAAAGTTAACATAAATATTTCCATTTCTGCCTTTTCTTGGTTTCTTCATTCTTCTGCTTTATACAAAGTGTTATAAAATCTATCTATCTAATACCTCTATAAGACCACTGGTTACTTTTTTTTTTTTTTTTTTTGCCAAGTCTGGCTACAACTCTTTCTACTTTCTGTTGCCTAAGCCACTGTAAAAAAGTTTTTGTGATGTACATTTATCAAAAAATAACTGTTTAAAAGCAACCTTTCTAAACTCATGCATATCATTCAAACACTCCCTTTTATTCCCCCTTTAGTATGTTGCAGATGCTCCTTTCCTTGTTCTGTGGGATTCACCTTCTTCTGCAATATTTTAACCTTGGTCATCTCCTATAAATAATTCCTATTAGTTATTTCCTGTGCAAGGTTTATGCATCATCACTAGAATGGTTAACGTCTTTGCCTCCCATATACAAAGTACAACGGTTAGATCCTGGCCTATATGGCATTTCTATGTTTCCCTGTGTCTCTGTGGGCTTTCCATTACCTCCGAGAAACATTCTAGGTGTTTTCACTTCAAACACACCCAAAAACGGAATGCGACTGTTACAGCAGCACAGGCTCTAGGTGGTGCTCATCAGGGAAGAGTTGTACAGGCCAACCACTTTAGGCATCAACTGTGGTGTACAGTATACTCTACAAAGGAGAACATAGATAACAGAGTGCTATGCAAAGGCTAGCCATATGATGATATACAAATTGGCTCTATGTAATTTTGTCACATTGACTAATATTGCCAACAATGGCCCAAGGGTCATGGGTATTTTGCTGGTGATAAGTGGGTTGGGGGTCTGGCCTTCTGGCCTACTTGGATCTACATCAGGGACCCATGTTAACAATGGCAGGGGTCTAAGGGCCTCTCCTGGCCAGTGTATTACCCACCATGAAGTCCAGCAGCTATGGGTCAATAAGCTGCTGGCCATACTTGCCCATTGGTGTCCAGTCATACAGCCTGGGTTACCTGGGATAGCTGATCAAAGGTGGATGTAAAACTGATCCACATGCCAAAAATGAACTAAGGATTGCTATATTCAATATAGGTTCATTGACAGGACCCAGCTTGTAACTGGATAGCATGATGGTAATGAGAAGGATGGACATCCTGTGTATCCAGGAAACAAGATGGAAGAGCAGTAAAGCAAAGTTACTTGGCTTGGGATCCAGAGACTACTAGTCAGCAAGAGGACAGACTAGAAAAGATGAGAGAGAACTGTGGTGAGGAAGAGTCTTTTGAGGACAGTGATAGCTGTTATCAGAACTGGTGATAGACTCAAGGCAACAGGAGTTCAGTATAAAGACAGGGTAATATTCATAATCTCAAGACTAGGCCCCACAGCATGGTTTTGGTAGCAAGTGGATTCGTATAGAATTTGCAGGAGTTAGTAGGTAAAGCAGGACAACATGGGTTTGTGCTGATAATGGGGAACCTGGATGATCATATCTAGACAGACAAAACAGGTTATGAGGACTGACTGGGTCCACATGGATGAGGCAACAGGAATAAAGAAGGAGAGGCCATTCTAGACTTCTGTCTTCCAAATGGCTTGATAGTGGCAAACATATGGCTTGGCAAGAGAGACTATCACAATATATACAAGAGCAGCCAACATGCAACTCAGGTGGACTTCCTCCTAGTAAGGAAAAGGCACTGGGGAGGAGTCAAAAATTGCAAAGTAATCTCCAGTGGAAAAGTCTGCTCACTGCACAAACCACTGTTAGTCACAATCAGCAGCAAGCAGTGGTCAGAGAAGGATTTGGGGTCAACAGAGACTAAGCTGAAGACCTGGAAGTTGACCAGAGTGAAAGTACAAGACTAAATATTCAGAGCTGCAGTACCTCAGTAAGAAGAGGAAAGAGTTGGAGTGGAAGAAGAAGAATGGCAGCATTTCAAACAAGTGTGATGACTATAAAACGCTATGTACATAAGGATGGATGGTGGTAGTATGAAGAAGTCCTGGAAGTTATCCAAAGAAAGGAAGAGTGCAGGGAAAAGTGGAAAATAGTAAAGATAGACGAGGCGAAGAATAAATACTGGTTGGCTAACAAAAAAACTAAGAGCAGTCACAACAGCAAAGAACAGGGTATCAGACACTCTACAGGCATCAGGAAAGTTGCTCAGCAGATGACACAAAAACTATCATGTTGCAAATCAAACACAGAAACATAAAGATGATAGTCATAAGACACCTTTCATAAGGGATGCCAGAAACAACCTGCTTAAAAGTAGATTCAAAGAGTACTTCTGGCAGCTTGTGAATGAAGTAAACCCCACAAAAGGTGTACTGCTCCAGGCACACCCTTTATAAAAAGAAGAACTCACACTAGAAGAACAGCACTAAGGAAAATAAAGTCAGGGAAAGCAGCAGGCTGAGATGTGGTTGTGGCATATAAGATGAAGATGTTGGATGAATAAGAGAAGAAATGGCTCTGAAAGGTACTTAAGGCAGTATGCAGGGAAAGACATATCCCTAGATGACTGCAAAATATGCATTCTGGTGTCAATGCAGAAGAAAAACAGGACATTCATAACTCTGGGCACTATAGAGGTATCAAACTCCTGTTACACTGTATGAAAGTGCTGAAGAGGGGGAAATATGCATAATAGTAAGATGGCATATGAATAGTTTGATGCAGATAATGATGCATTACAACCAACCCAATGTTTGACAGATAGCTGGGAAGAAGCTAGACAAAGAAAATATCCAACTGAGCAATCATAGATTAGATAAAGTATATGACATGGTCCCACAGAAGCTGATTTGGGCAGTCCTATGATGGTTTGAAGAAACAGAAACATTGATACAAATAGTGCAGGCTATGTGTATCAGGTGGAGGTGCATCAATGCTCATCTCCAAGTCTACTGCTCTTCACAGTGGTGATGGACTACAATTACCAAAGAGTTTGGAGAGGACAGATCAACAAAGCTCCTGCATGCAATGATGTAGCATTACTAGCAGGCTCTGAACAAAGACTTCAGCAAATGACAGGGACAATGTATGTAGAACTAAAGGTACACATAATGAAACAGCACATACACAAGGCAGTTGTTAGTGCAGCAAATGGGGGAAATGAGAAGAAGATGAAAAATGAGACAGTAGGGATACAGTGAAACAGGTAAACAGCTTTAAGTATCAAGGGGTGGCTGAGGAGAAGAGAAGTCTGAATGAGGAGGTCTAAGCTAGAATAAGAGGGGCTGCTCCCAAATGGCAGAGTGCCAAGGTGTACTGTGTGACAGAAGAATGCTAAAGAAGATGAAAAGCGAGGTGTACAAAATACTGGTGTGACCAACCAGAACTACTGTATGGTACGGAAATCTGGGCAGCAAAGCCAGTGTAGCTATGGAATCTAGAAATGGTGGATATCAAGTACTTCAGATGTGTGGGTGGGTGGGTAGAATACACATTGTGGGACAGATATTGACATTAAAGCAGAAGCCAAATAATCTTCAATTGCAGAGAAGGTCAAAGAGGACATATACAGGAAAGTAGTAAATGATCTGCTGAAGATTTGGGAAAGATGGGAAGAAGGCAAGAGGTTACAAGGGCATTCAGCAAAGAGAAGGATGGACTGTTTGAGAGAAAATCTACACAAGTCAGGCCTGACTGCCGAAGAAGGTAAAAGAGTGGCTCTGAATCAACATAGATGGTGACCGTTAATGGGACATCCCAACGCCATGTAGCAAACAGAAATAAGGGGTGCATGATGATGAGCTTTTTCCCCGTGTCTCTTTTCCTCTTATTTCTACCATGACTGTAAACTCCATTTTCATTTTATCCCGCTCGCTATCTGTCATTACATACTTTCTATCTTCACTAATGTCAAACCATCCCTTAAATGTCTCTCTTTTTAACAGGTAAGTTGGAAAGCGCCAGTTTCTCATTTTTTTTATTGGTGCATGATCTGACAGAGCTATCGAAGAGGTTTCAAAGCTTTTAAATAAAACTCCTCCTCCTGCAAAATAAAATTTCTACCCAGTCCAGCCCAGGAAAAGAATAGTGGGGAATAATGTGCAAATTTTGTCTGAATTCCTGCTACTGAATTAACGTCTTCCATACCAAACATTCTCATACTTTTTTGGAACTCTACCCTCTTTTGTTATATATTCCCTTCTATGTCTCTGATACGTCCTTACTTATTTTTGTAAATTTGGTTCCAGTCTCCCACCCCCCATAAATAATATTTTCTGATGAAAGCATATCAATTCTCCCAAAATTCTCAAAGTCTTTAATAGTAGTTTTAGGTGGAATATAAATACATGCCAGTGTAATCTTCCACCCCCCAACAATAATCCTTTACTACCACAAATGTAACATTATTGTTTTTTTTTCCTCTCTTCTATTGCTAGTGGAGACTCCACTCACAATAAGTATAACTAATCCCCTTTCTTTCTCCCTGATACTCTGTCCACTCTGAAATCCTTTCTTAGTCAATTTCACATGCTCATTTCTATGCAAATGTATCTCCTTAAGTAAATGCTATTTGAAACTCACACGTTAAGATAATTCAATACTATTTTGCTTTTTGTCTATACCGCTAAGATCATTTACATTCCATGTTAATATTGACACATTTAGCCACTTTAATAAAAAGCTATCATTCCAAACATTACACATAGATTCATAGGTTCATAGATTACTACTAAGCGAACTGCCCTTGCGAGCCATTTTAAGCCTAGCCAATTATCCCTTGTGAGACTCAAACCCTGCACCTTGTGTTTGTAAGGCAAACACCTTAACCATTAGGCCACCCTCCCAACCCAAATAAACAGCCATGCAGGTCTCGAACCCAGGATCCTATACACCATAGTCCCAGTAGTTATCCACCAAGCCATCACAGAATGGCACGATAGTTTTTTTTTGAATATATGTTTCTAACTTGCAGCTTATATTTATGCATAAGCGTAGGTAGGTTGATCAAGTATGAAGATGCATCCTCTCATCTCTCTCTCTCTATAGATACACACACATATATATATGTAAACTCAAGTCACTGTTCACTAAACAAGCTACAAAACAAAAAATGAATATATTTTCAAACTTCCAGCCCAGTAAATATAATTTAATAATGAGTACATATGATTCCATAAACACATAGGTCTCTATTCCTAAAAATAATAAATAAATTCAGTGTTTAAGTGGTCTAGCCTTCAGAAAAGGTTTACGTGACACTGCAATGTTTAACCCAGGTGGTTTTTCAGCTTGTAATAGTAAAATCCATTTCTGTTCAGCTATCTCCACTCTATTCTTCATGTCACCATCCCTAACATTTTCTTCTAAAACTTCTAATGCCATAAAACTAAAGGTATGTTGTGTACCTACTTCCTGCACATGTCTTGCCAGGGCATTGGTCTCTTTCACATTTGCTATATCCCTTAGGTGTTCTAATATATGTTCCTTAATATAGATATAACAAACGTAACAGAATACAATGCAAATAATTGTTTTTATCAAATGTTTTTTCATAAAGCATTCTCCTATGGAGAATTCAGTGTGTTACTTTAAAAGTTAATCAAACTATTTTTATTGTTACTTGTGATTGGTCTTAATTAGGTTTAAATATGGTGACCTCACCTGTTTTGTAACAGAGTCTGAAGCAGCGATCAGTGTGAGATCGCAAAAGCGCTTACTTTTTACCTTGTTTCATTAAATTTGGAGTTCTATTTTCGTTCCTCAGCTGTGGTCATTTTGTTTCTGTTCTGCTATTAGTCTTTTCTTCAAGTTTGCAGTTTTATCAGCTCGTATAAATAGCTACTTAAAGCAGCTTCTATTTTTCCAGACTTTTGTCATTTGACTTTATATATTATTCCAGTGTCTCACTTATTTTAAACATCATTGAGAACATTTGATGCATTTTTCCTCTGCACTACTGAAAGCCGTATCATGCACTAAAGTTGAAACTTGAACCACTTCACTGAACAACTCCATGATACTTACCAGGAAGAGCTTTTTCTTCTCATTTTACCATTAATTTTCTGTTACTTTGCTGAAATCCATGTCAAACTGATACATTTTACTGGCTTTATAGCATCTTCTCATTGTTCATATGGGAAAACTCTAGTCAACCAGGTGCTCACTATGCAGCTATCTTCAATACTCCATACCTAATTTATTTTGAAGTGTACGGACTTCTCTTACAAAGTTTCTACTTCCTGTAAGAGTCAACACATTTCTTGTACTTTTCAAGATGAAGGTACAGGTTGTGAGAGACTCCCATTCAAGTGAAATGTTGTCCATGACTCTCCTTTTCTTAGAATTAGGGTGCCCCATAGGGAAATGTGTTTGCAGGAGACAAAGTCCAAACCAGGGACCAACATTTGTTATAACAAACTGGAGAAATACTTGTTATCCTGTAAAATCAAACTAGTGACCATGTACAACATTTCAATGGGGGAAGGAAAGACACTTTACTGTTACAGTAAACTATCCTTGAAGACCTACTGTTAGGTACCTTAAACAAATGTATTCATACCTCTCAACCATATTGAATTCCTCTGTATTTACCGGTTTTGAGGGCAAAATAAAGGGGTGCTACGAATTCCCACATGGCCCCTTCAATTCCCGATTTTCCCAGCAGTTTTTTCAATTTTTTTTTTTTGCAAAGTTATTACTGACGTCATCACGTGCAGGGGCATGTGCGATGACATCAGCTTCATAATGCAGCCTTTCAGCCTGTCGGAATCGTGTTTACATTTTTCGTCATGTGCTGTGCGTGCCCGTGGTTACAACATGGATCTATTCTATTGCATTGTAGAAGTTAGCACTGCCGAGAGTCCCTCTTTGATGTGTTCCCAGGACACTGTAGCACAAGCCTACTGGAACTCTTAACTTTGCTTCGGAAGGTGAGGAGAAGGGGTTTCTGTGGGATGGAGTCTAGAGTATGCGTTTCTTGTTGTCACAATGGGCATTCACATTTGGTATTCTGCTTGTCTTCTAAAGAGGATCACTGCATTTTGGGATTATTAAAGTAAGGAGCAGACCTATAGAAAAAGAGATGCTCGCATGAATCTCGTCTGATGTGCTGTTTTATGGTGTTTAGATAATGTCATCTACAGTGTGTTAACTTCAGGGTGAGACAGTATTTCTGTTGCTGGTCTCTCATGTAACTGGTAGAGGCTTACTGTCATTGAAGTAAAAGCATTATGGGTTGCTTTGTAGTGGGGATTCATAAGTTGGATTGTATTCTGGCCAAGGTTAGAAAAATAGTAAACTGCTTACAAGCTTGTATCATATCACTGTCTTAAATGCTTAAACGGCTTAAACATATTTTATTTTAGGTAGGTGAAAATTGTTAGGATTGTTGCAGGCTTATCGTGTATTTCATGTGGTTTTACTATGTGGCAATTTATTGGCCTAGTCGTTATGTTAACGTGGTTGGCTTTTTGCCCAGCATCTCATCCGTCGCGCTTCTTTTTTGGACATTTTTCATCAAACTGTTTTGCAGTTACTGAAATATTTTGGCATGTTGTTCTGAGTGATTTTTCTTTTCTTAAACTGAAAATATAACAGGCAACAGGGAAAAGGTTGATGCTGCATATGTGTATATGTTTCTTAAGATTATTCATGGTACTCTAAGTACATTATAGCACGTACAAATGTGTATTAAGAAATGGTAGAGTACTATAAATGGTGATAATTCAGCATCGCACATTTAAGTGTCTGGTAGTTGATGGGGTGGGTTAAGGCTGTATGCTGTAGCCTGTAGTCTTGTGGTACAGTGTTTGATTCCTTCATCCCTGATTTGCCTACTGTGTGACCTTGAGTAAGTCAGTCAGATATTGTTATTGTCTGTCTTAAAAAGGGTTTGTGCATCTAGTGGGCCTACCAGGTCGGGCATCTATGCAGTTATACAGGTTTGATTTGATAGATGTTAGTGTTAATTTTTGGGGGGGGGCATTTGTTCCAAAGGTGAGTTGGCATGGGGGTGGCAAATTGGAGTCCCCACCACATTTTTTAGTCCCTAGGTTTGGTATTAATAGAGCTGTCTGACTTGAGAATATACATGGAAACCTAAGATAATGGGGTATCTAATGGCATGAAACACCTAACAAAGATAGCCCCACAAGAGCAAATGGAGGGGCTTTCTTGGTTACTGAAAGACTTTAGGCCACCAACGTTTCTTGGTTAGGAACCTTTTTGGCCTTTCCAGTTTGATAATGTATTTAGAAAAATGTGTGGAAGGGGGCATTATCTGTAAGTTTGGTTCACCAAAGGTCCAGATTCCCAGTGTGGAAACTGGAGAAGCCCTAGTACTGAGCCAGGTGCACACCACTAGTCGTTATTTGTTTCTTAATCTACCTGAAAAGACACATTTTCAGTGGCTTCCAAAGCTAATTTAAGTTTACAATTTGCTTTACTTGCCTTGTTAATAATAGTTTTTAGTTCCTTACTAATATTTAGATATTGCTGAGGTAATCTTTTAATATGATAATTTTTACGTTTATGGTATGGCTTTTAATTTTTTTTTTCTTTTTAGTTTAGTTCGTGACTTCTCATTACATTTGGCTGCAGTAGGTGTGGACAGGTCTAGGCACTTATGGGAGACGATTTGTATAAGTAGATGTCATTGTCTGGCCTGGTGATGATGCAAGTGAATTTGGATAATTCATCATAGCATTTAAGATACTGTTTGTCCTGCTAGTTCTTGAAGCAATTATTGGCTACAGAGGTTTTACAGATTTTGAAAGTGATAATTTACATGTTAATGGTCACATTTCTCCAGGGAGAAGCTAGAGGGGGTGGTCTGTGAAGTGGCTGTCTTAGTTGATGAGAGCTAGGTGAAGATGTCATGTCTTGTAGTTTCTTTTAACTGTCTCTTTTCCAAAGGATTTTAGTTATGAAGTCTTGCAATCCCTGAACATACTTGAGTTTGGAAATATAGGCTCTCCCAGTTTATTAAGAGGTAGTTGAAAAAGCCTTCTATTATGAAGTATTTCAGTATTCCTTACCAAAAATAACATTAAGTCTTGTGTTAACAGGTAGCATGGGAGGTATGTATTGGCCTATAAATTTACTTTGTTCTGGGAAAATTAGAGTTAAAGACTTAAACCTTGCCTGTGATATAAATAGGACTTGCTGGAGAGATACTCCATGTGTAGCAGAGTTCCTCCCTAACCCAATTAAAGTGCAACCTGGACAATTGAATGGGAAACTGAAAATTCATCCCTGGTTTGGCACATGGGTCTCTAATGGACATAGGTAACCTGTAAATGGTTCATCTCCCAGGCCCAAGTATTTTCTTTTATTGGAGGCATGTGCCTTTTAAATTAGTGTAAAGGATTGAAGATATGACGTGCATTCCTCTCTATCTTTTAGAGCAGGAAATCTGGACAAAACCTAAAATAATGAGAAACAAAGGACAAAAAATAAGGACATGTTTTAAAGACTGCTTTTATAAAATTAAAGAGTTGCTAAAATAACAGGATTTGTGTCCCCACTCCCCATCCCTTACATTTTTGGCTTTATCACTAACTGCTGAGTGCTGACTGTTGTGCTAACAGATTGAGAGATATGTTGTCTGCACTTGTTTTTGTTCTTGAAAGCAATTCACCAGCTGTTACACAGTGTAGTACTTGTTAGAAATAATTAGTTTGATTGTTTTATATGTTTAGTAGTAGACTAGTTAGTACAAGTTCATTATATTTTTATATGAGAATTGTATTTTAGTTTTATACAAGTTCAAAGCTTTATACAAGTTCAGATGTTAATAACTGTTCCGGTTTGTATTTTGTGCTATTTAATGAAGAAGGCTGAAGAGTGCAACCGCAGTGTTTTGCACAAGTTCAAATATTAATATAAATAAAATACTATTATTGTTCTCCTTATTTTGTGTTTCATGCTTATATTTTGGTGGTCTGTTCTGCGGTTTGCATTTAAAAGTGGGTATCCCACAATTACATTGGAGTGGGCGGGGTTACATGATTATGCATGCAAATTTTATGTTAATCAGCGTGCAGATTTGTACATATTTTTCATGGGCCTTTGTCCAGATTTTTGATGTTTCCAGGTTGAGAGGTATGACTGTATTATATACTTTCAGTATAGTTATCTCCGACAGTATATCATGACACAGAGTTAAAATTCTAAGCAGTACTTGATTATACCAGGAGGTTGACATAATCCTCTGCAGCGCATTTCTAAAGTAAGCTGCTAAAGCTAATGGTTAAGAATTTGCTCTAATGGGGCACTGCAAAGATTTATTGTACTTGTCAAAGCAAGAGGCATTGCAGCAGGCCAACCAGTTTGATATCGATTATCTAAAAACAAGCAGGCTCAATCTTCCATTTTTTTTTTTGTTAAGAAAGGCAACAAATAATTTGCTTTGCTGAAAGCATGAGTTCAACTGGTATAGTATTGTCAGTTATCTATACACATCTAGCATATACACACACAATGCTCCTCTTTATACAGACAATATGAATTAAAAAAACAGAAGTTGACTGTACTGTTTGAGAGACAATGCCAACACTGCCTTGGGCATAAAGGATGATTAATCATCAAAGGTATTCTTTTTGTTATGAAAAGCTGTGTAAGATGCCTTGCACATAAAGACTTACAGTTCTGAAATCAAAGAAATGCAAAATTACAGCAAAAAAGAAAAAGTGCTGTCCAAGAAAAAAATACTTCAAATCCTCTACGTCCACAGGTTCATATGAGGTCAGGGATAAGTTTACAAACATAAATTTCAAATCTCAAGTTGGCAAAACTTCTCTCTCTCTTTTTATACCTCAGATGGATGGCAACCTTTATGAAGGTTATGGCATGAATTTGCTGAAATCTGCCAAAAAGCTGACACACATGCATAAATAGCAAACATGTACATTATGATAGAGAAATATGTTATTTTGCAATCAAACAAATGGTTTGTGTGACTAAAAATTAAGAAGCAAGTTTCTTTCTGGTAAGTCCAAGAGAAAAAAAAATTCTGTTTCTGCAGGTAAGATTTAGAATGTTTTGGACTTGGTTAGAAAAGGATTACTGTTAAGTTGACAGATTCAGTATTAAAAAAAAACACAGCTACTTGTATATCATAATACCGGTTATAAAACCAAAATACATACCAAACTACTCTAGTCATAAATTCAATTAAAAATATACAACATAGTTGAAATAATAACCAGAAGTATTGACTGATGCACTTCAGCACGACATTAAAAGTCACTTACTAACTTTAAAATGCATAAAAACATGTGAGCAATGGTAGTTTACATGTTGTCATTGTCATTTAGTCAAATCCAACTATGCGACCTCTGTTTGTCTGGGCTGTGGTGGCAAGCTGGATGAGGTTTTGGTGCAGTCGAGGAAGGTTCTGTCAGCTTTGGACACAGGGACTGCTTGACTGAAATAAAGGCGTTTTGCTTTGCTCTGTTTGTCTGGGTTGTGGTCACGAGCTGAATGAGGATGCGGTGCATTGAAGAAAATTCAGTCAGCTTTGGACACAGGGACTGCTTGCTTGCTTGCTGGCTGCTAGGCACTATAGCAACCTGTTGCATTAAAATTTGAAGTAAAAACTAGTAAAGACAGCAGCTAGATAAGCACACCACTAAGACCCAAACACAGCAAGTGGATCAGGAAAGGAACATCCCTCTTCAAAACTTTTGATTAGCAAATGAATTTCTTTTTACCCAGCAGAAAACATCAAAGAAATGGTTGGCTGTCCCTCCCAATTTTCATATGCACTCATTTCTTCTTCAATACTTTATTCAGCCAGCATTTTAATTCTTCAGCCACTGTCACAATACTATCACAAACTGCAACTTAAACCAATTACTTGCCTCAAATTTAACTTTTAATCATCAGATATAATCTTAATTCACTTAACATTAAGAGATCAGAGAATATGTGCAACCTCATCAATCACCATTCATAAACCCAAATGCTACAATACACTATTGTAGTGACTGAACAAGAACAGATATAAATCAAATGGTGTTAGAAATAATGTGCATGATGTAGCTGCCTCTTGTGATACTTCAGAAACCTCAGCCTCTTATATCCATTTGTTTCCATCTGTTATGCATATGTACTTGTCCTTTACAGTAAAGTCACACACTAATATGAAATCATGACTACTGGTGGACCAAGTTATACTAGTAAAAGGACTTATTACTTTGCTCTGAACCAATCAGGGACAAATTTCAACAGAATCAGGGACAAATTCAGAAAAATCAGGGACAGTCAGGGACGCTTTTAAAATATTAGTGCTATTAACTTGAAACTTTGACAAAATCAGAGCATATGAATTATTATACTTTTTCTGGAGTAAAGAAGTCTATAACTCTTAATCATTGCCATTATTCATTACATGCAATTTACCACCTTTCCTCCAAAAGTCACTAGCTTTAGGAGGGATTAAGAGGGATAGAGCTAAGATTCGAGTCAAAATCAGGGACAGTTGAGAGGAACTGTTTTGAACTTCAAATGTTACATCAAAAATACAGACATAATCATAACCAGCTGCTGCAAGCTGTTCATAATGAAATGAATTCTAAGACACCATGTTGTTGCCATTACATCTACATAAGCATTAGAAATTTTAATATGATCTGATAAACTGAATTTCTCTCTAGCTGGCATTACAGAAATGAATTAACAGGAGAAACAAGCTGCCAGATATTCATGTGGAAGACGGTGGGAATTGGGTGCATATCACTTTAAGTTGCCTGCCTGTTCATTTGTTTGTACTTTAGACACTACTTTTACTAATTTTATCCTAACTGTTTTGTTCCCCCAGCTAAATACCATTGATACACCCACTGCTTTCAGGCCCAAATGGCCTGCTACTGTATTTTTCTGTTTTCTGATTCACTTTGTGTCACTTTGCCAGTGTTGTCATTCAGTTACTTCTGAGATGTCTGGTTTCTTCATTCCAAAGTTCACCTTTGTGTTGCTTTACTTCTTATCTATGTTGTCAGAGACTGAAAACTTTGGTGCTTCTCATACAGTGCAACTGTCATTTGGCCATTCTGCTCTTTTCAGTTGTTGCCGTTAACACACCAGCTACTTACCTCGTGACCTACAGCTCAGTTGCAGCTAACTGGCTGCATTTTTAAAATGAAGGCTGACTGTGCCTTTTTCTGCTTATTCCTATAAGCGTTTCTGTCTTCTGATGTTTTACAACATTATGAGCAACTTGGCAGTTACAGACCATGTAGTGTTATACAATTTACCTGCTAGTTTCAATGAAACAGTTGTTACTTGTATTGGGACTGGCTACTAGCACTTTTATCTAACAGCTCTATTCTGCCTAAGGGTGCTCTGGATGGATTTATCTACCGATTCTCTACTTACTATTCAGTGTGTTACTTTTTTTCATAATATAAACTGTTAACAAAGACAAATGACCCCATTAATGATGTTGGTCCATTTCCTGATACTTTGCACTTACTTTGGATTTCTGTCTAGAACAAACACTGTGAACACATTGATAAGGATTTGTTCTGTTTTGCTGTTGCATCTTGCATTTCATCTCATCATCAGTCTCCTTGCGTACCTTGGAACTGTTCACTTTATTTTGCTTTCCTGTTTGTGGTTCAGTTGTTGCAGGTCTTCTCAGTTTCATACCTGCCTTAGTTACCAAACTACCACCTTGCAACTTCCTTAACATTTCACATGTGCATCTAACTTCAGCAATACCCTTCATTTTTTTTTACACATTTCAGTTTGATTACTTTCACACTGCCCTGTTTTTATTAAATCTGTCACCACTTCATCACTATTCCATCAGTATTATTTTTGTATATCTTTACTGTTTTGTCAGCATACAAGTTACTAGTCTATCTTCTCAAACTGGGTTTATCATTGACTTCCATCATCTAATTTATCTCAGCATCTACATTTACCATTTTCATGTTTCCCCTACATACTTATTTTTATCTATACGCTTTGTACAAGGTTTTGTTAGTTTTTTCTCCCAGAGAACTACAAGTTACTGTAGTCATTCTTGAATATTTACCTTTCTGGTATACTGTGATTTATTATTTCAAGATCTAAAGATTACAGTACTGTTATTTATAATGTGGGTTTATTGTTCATCTATTTTACTTTTACCTTATTTCTCAGTCAAATTTTTTGTGCACAGCTTTTTAGTTATTTTGCTTCTTGATACTCCTGCAGTTATCTTTATTTTGCCTTTATAATGTATTAGTTATTCATCATTACTGACCAATTTTCTGCTTTTTTAAATAGCTCAGGTGGATGTAAAAGATCTCACAGTAGCTACCATTAATGCAGACAGAGAGGGCCTTGTTTTAACATCTCATACAAAGTGTGACCCACTCAGGAGTGTCCCATGATATACGTAGATTGATCAACTCTGAGAATGTCATGGGTACAGGAGCAAAACTACAGTTGCACATAGTAAGATTTAGTGTTAACATGGGATTTTTGAGAAGTGTTCACTATAACTGTAAATCATATCCAAATTTTACCCACATTATCTTCTTTTCTAGCAATTTCACCAGTTGAGCCTCATTCTACATGAAGGTCTTGTAACAGCATTCCTCAGATCCTTGACTGGTGTCTTCCCTGCATCAGTCGCTCACATCACTGCATTGTAATGTGGTTCTAACTGCAGGTCAGCACTCACTGTCAGATTTGGTCATTTCAACCCTTACAGGTCACAAATGTACCAGACTATGAGCTTTATTCTCGCAATGCAGGAAGGTTGAAATATAGAGATCACCGCTACTTGGAGATGGAGAAGAGGCAGAGATTGGATGAACACTATAATATACAGGCCGAAAATGATAATTTTATCTCCCAGTGACTAGTCATCTAACCCAGGGAACTACCACACTGACAATATGCCTTAGAGAGCTGACCCAGTTGTTTGGAATTTGGGAAATTATATGAATAGTGACCTGACCTTTGACCAACACATGCCCACTGTTGTAAGAATGTTGTCCTGTACTGCACAGCTTATAAACAAAGGGAATAAGTCTAACTCTAGGGATGTTATTGTCCTCCTTCACTCAGTCCTCATTTTATCTCTTATGGAGTATAATGCCCCCTTTGGAATTTATCTGTCCAGACACATGCAAAGCTTGAATGCCACAGAGATACCTTACTAAAAGGATACAAGGTCTTAACATATCCTACATGGATGGACTCAAAGTCCTGTCACTGCACTCAGTATCCTACAGACTGAGATGGCCTGCACCTGGCCTACAAGTCATCTTCTAATCCAATACTGATGAATTTAGTGGGCATCAGCAAGTCAAATGGCAACAGAAATACATGGTCTAGGAATCTAAATGTCTACATCAACAGAAGGGTTTGGAGGGACAGGTATATCTCTCAGAGGATACCACTAGTCTGGAACAGACTCACCATCCACATAAAATATAGCTCACCCCTGTCCATATTCAAGCACAACTTGTGACGGGGAACAGAAAATTTACCCTAAGACTGCCTCCTGTACTACTAAGGACAGAGTCTGCTCCTGGATGCTTTATCCCATATGCATTGGTCACCACAAATTATCTACAATATGATCCCAGTTATTACCATTAGGGATAATATATAATGTTCAACAATGGGATGGGTAATGTAAATCTTTAACCAAATGGGATAAGTTAATTTGAGCATAAAAATGAAAACTGGCTAGGCTTAAAATTGCCACAAAGGCAGCTGGTCTAGTACTTTCCTATGAACCTATGTAAATCTTCCAAAACATAACCAGGGAGATAGTTACTGTGGCAAAATGGCAATACTCTTCACTGTGGACGACAGGCTGAGCAACTGCCTTGCTACCCAGATGGACTCTCTCTCTGCAGAGAAATGTGAAATTTCATCTTGATTATTTGTGGCCAAGTTTGCCTCTTGACAGGTCTAGAACTGTGACCATGGCACTCCCTGGGGAATGCTTTTGTTTTGTTAGTGGCACAGATGGACTATGATCATAGTCTGATTTGTTTAACTACTTAAGAGTACATAACAGATGATCTCTGGATTCGATCCCTTTTCACAAGGCTTGCAATACTCCGTCTGAAAATTTTGAATCCGGTCCCTGTGTGTCATCATCCAGTCCACTCTGAAGACGGGTACTTCAACTTCTGTTAAAGAAGCCTCAGTTCATAGGCTCATAGGTAAAGACCAGGTGATCAGTCTGCATACTACTACAAGCCTAGCCAATAAACAGGGGTAAGAATCAAACCCTGCACCTTGTATATATGAGGCAAACAGGGGACAGTGGCCTAATGTTTAAGGTGTTTGCCTTACAAACACAAGGTGCTCGGTTTGATTCTCACAAGGGATAACTGACTAGGCTTAAAATGGCTTGCAAGGGCAGTTAGCTTAGTACTTATCTATGAACCTAAAGGCCTTTACCATTATGCCAGTTATCTTGACTCTGAAGAGACACTCACTGGACCATGAATGATCCTGCCAACTGTCATATCTTCAACCTTCATTTTATTACCAAGGTTTGGAGAAGGTAATTTACATGCAACCTGATTTTTACTGAAAGGAATATGACCTTTTCTAGCCTGACTTCCAAATCTGCTACAGCCATGATACAGTTCTCACTAGAGTTCTTACTGATTTACTCATGTTGCAAACTCAGTAATTTTATTTTACTTAGTGATTTACTCATGCAGTAAACTTAACAGCTTTGTATTGATCCCCTTACTTTACAACGGTTATTGCCACAGTAGAACACAGGTTCACAGGTTTAAGTACTAGGCTAGCTGCCCATGTGGGCCATATTAAGTCTAGACACTCTCCTTCTAAGGTGAGAATAAAACCCTGAACCTTCCCTCTGTGAGGTAAACACCTTAACCATTATGGTGTAGTGCAGAGTTCAGTCCTGGGTCCCATCGTTTTCTTCATGTACCTGCTAGCCCAGAATGATCTCATTAGAAGAGGAGGCTTTCAGTATCACTACTGTACTATTTACGTACAGCTCTACCACTCCTCCTAGATTCTCTGTTGGCTATGAACTCTTTTACAGTTATCATAACTGCATCTATCATCGGATACCTAAAAATCAGCTTGAGCTCGATAGCAATAAGATGGCTGCAATAGCAGGGATTTGAAACTCCGGCCTTACAACCCTGCTTACTTTGAGTGTGACAAGCTTGAATTTTTGTTTAAGGTCATAATAAACCTTGATGACTTGTCCTGAGACAAGAACCAGTTGTCTGCTGCCAGAAGTCTAAACCTCAAGATGCACGCACTCGAAACTCTCCTTAGCATGGAGAACATCGGTAACTCTCCTTAGCATGGAGAACATCGATATCTGTGCAGTAACAGAAACCTGGTTCAAGGCTCCCGAGAGCACCCCAGCACTATCAGGTTATACCTCATACCATGCTTTTCGGCCCCAAAACTTGGACCGAACCACAAAAGGAGGGGGAGTATCAATATTCGTCAAAGATACCCACACCTCCAGGTTGGTGGCACAGCACGAAGCATCAGAGACTATCCATGTGCAACTAATAGTGGGTAAAACTGCCTTCCAGTTTATAGCCTGCTACAGACCACCCTCCCAACCCAGGAACCCCACTCTGCCTTCCTGAGAACACTGGAAAATATGAAGGTCTCTCCAAACACCATTATATTGGGCGACTTCAACTACCTAAACATAGACTGGGAGCATTACTCTAGCTCCAACACCCTAGCCCAAAGGTTCCTAGAATTTATAAACTCAAATGCTATGGAACAACTTGTTACCACTCCCACAAGAGGGGAAAACATACTGCACCTGATAATCACCAACATGGGGACTCTATGCTCCAGACCAGAAGTGTATCCCTCACTGGTAAGATCAGACCATAAACTAATCTTACTGGATATTCACATCCCGACCCCACTCCCTGCCCAGAAAACCACAGTGAAAAACTTCTCTAAAGCAAATTTCACACTCCTCAAAACCGAGGTGGAATCCTTCAAAGACCCCGGGCCTGTGGAAAATACGGCCCAGACCGCAGAATCCTTTATAAACGCATTCTATGAACACCTTCAGGAATGCATGGATCATGCGATCCCAAATAAAACCAAGACCCAATCCTCCAAAGGCAGACATCCTGTCTGGTGGTCCCCAGCCATAAACAAACTATACAATAGAAGGAGGAAGCTACTACATGATAGAGCAAAATCCCAAAAAGGGAAGGCATTTCTGATCAGTATTAGCAAAAAACTACGGGCACTCATAAAATTGTCTAAGGCCAGCTTAGAGAGAAAAACTGCACAGGACACTAAGGATAATCGCAAGGCTTTCTTTAGTTATGTTAGGAACCTGGGTGGGAATTCCCAGATATGCTCAGAATTAGTCCAAAATGACAAAAAATACACCGAACCCACAGACATTGCCAACATCCTTGCTGACAGGTTCAGCGCAAACTTCTCCCCCCCTTCCCCACCAAAAGGGCAAATATCTATCCCAGCAGAGTGCTGCCCCCCTGACATCTCAGATGCTCAGGTAAGAGCCGCCCTCTCCAAAGCAAAAAACATAGCATCAATGGGACCAGATGGTGTCCCCGGCTGCATCCTACATGAACTCCAAGAAGAGCTAAACCCAAACATAAAACTACTGTTCAATCTCAGCCTTACTACAGAATATGTACCCAAAGAGTGGCGTACAGCAACAGTGGTCCCTCTCCACAAAGGTGGTGCCTCAACGGATCCTGGAAACTATCGCCCCATAAGCCTGACTAGCTTGGTCTGCAAAGCTATGGAAAGGATTATCATGGACCTCATAAATAAAGATACTGGGGACCTACAGACACTGGATCCTACCCAGTTCGGCTTTGTTAAGGGCAGATCCTGCCTCTTAAACCTGGCCGATTTCTTTGAAACCGTCACCAAGGCCATTGACGAGGGGAAGGTGGTCCACACAGCCTACCTGGACCTTGCAAAAGCCTTCGATACAATACCCCACTCGGGCATTATAGATAAGCTCACCAGCTTAAATATAAACCCCTATGTCACTAGATGGACTGCAAACTGGCTCAAGGACAGAACCCACATGGTTAGAATTGCTGGAGCCATGTCAGACTCCAAACCAGTTACAAGTGGCGTCCCACAAGGCTCAGTCCTGGGACCTCTCTTGTTCGGTATATATTTCTTGGAGGTACAGGCCAACACGGAAGGACTGTGGCTGACCAAGTTCGCAGATGACTGCAAACTGGGCGCCATAATAGACTCTCCAGCCGACACAAGCATCCTCCAAAAGGGCCTCATAGAAACAGACAACTGGTGCCAGAGCCATGGCCTCAAGCTAAACACCAAAAAGTGTATAGTCATCCCCTTTGGCAAAAACAATGTGCCCACAAATTACCACATAGGTGGTAATCCATTAAGTACAGAAGAAGTAATTAGGGACCTGGGGACCCAAGTTGATAGCAATCTCTCATTTGACAACCACGAGGCCAAAGTGGTTAGAAAAACATTTTATATAGCCCACCTAATCATGAAGGGATTCACATCTAGATCAGGGGAGGTCATTGTGCCTCTTTACTCATCCCTCATCAGGCCCATAATTGAGTACAATGCCCCTTTTGGGATGTACCGTACCAGACACCTGCAGCAACTGGAAAGACCCCAAAAGTACCTCACCAAGAGGATCAAAGGGCTCAAACAGATGCCATATGCTGCCCGGTTAAAGAAACTCCAGCTCTACTCAGTGGCATACCGCCTGCTCAGAGGCGATCTGTGCCTGACTTATAAAGCAATGTCCAACCCTGAATTAATGGACATGCTGCACCTCAGAAAATCCAAATCCCATCGAGCCACACGCTCGAGAGACTTGAACCTCAGCACTGAAATAAATAGGACATGCTGGAGGGACAGATTCATAACCCAGAGGCTCCTTTCACTCTGGAATAAAATCCCAGTCCAGGTTAGGCAGAGTCCCTCACTGACTCTCTTCAAGAGGAATCTTGATGAGTGTATGGGAGATCGTAGGTTTACCCCGGGTATCACTTCTGTGTCACTGTTAGACAAAGGCACAGTATACTAACCTCGAAAAAGGGCATAGAAAAATTAATCTAAAATGGGTGGCGAAAGCCAAACACACTCTGGCTAGGCTTATAAATGCCCTAGGGCAGATAGCCTAGTATGAACCTATGAACCTATGAATTAAATCAATACGCTTTCACCTAAGGCATATTTATCAAGTCAACACCTGTTCCTGCCTGAGGACATAACAGTGGTCATTCATGCATTAGTTCCACTACACCTGGACTACTGCAACTCCCTATAGCTGGACTTCTGGACAGTGAAGCTAATCACCTACAGATTGGTGCCAGAATCCAGTGCCTTAACTCACCCAAAGACATTACCATCAGATTACACTCGTCCTACAAGGCTTTCACTACTTGCCAGTTCAGTCATGTCATCTGAAATTCTAATCACTGATTAATTCTACAGGACAATGGTCTCAATGTCTGAGAGAGCTGCTTGTGCTATATAGCCCCACTTGTTAGCCACTCCTATCCCACCTTGGGGCCCCTGCTGCTTCCAAGGGTACAGCCTGAATATTCTTGAATTTATTCCTTTATATAACAGGTTGTGCACCTTCTGAACTTATTACCTTGGTGGCTTTGTTGGGCCCCAGTGCTCAATGGCTTTTAGAGGTAACGTAAGGCCCATTTGTTCAACAACACATTTTAACTATCTGTTTTATCTCACTATGTTTGAATGTTTTACTCACGCTTCTTGTTTCTTTTTTATCCTTTGAATTATTTGCATTACTGCTTAGTTTTAAGCAGTAAACTAAAACTAAACATGAAACTAGGGCTGTCAACTGCAATGTTTCACACCCAGCTTCAGAAATGGAATGCATCTGTCAGAAGGTTGACAAGCAAGCAAAAACTGAACTGATAGACTGATATATCTCTCCATAAGAGGCAGCTGTACAGTTCACCAACAAATATACACTCATAGTGAAAGTATAGGAAAGGTTAAAGCCTGACACGGAGGAAGAGTAATATTTTCTCCATGTTCTTTTCCTTCAAAAACAGAAGCAAAAACTAATTTCATATTTACGTCAGTTTGATGTTCATATGCTTCACAGATGAATCCCTGCATTGTAACAATCAGAAGCTACAGCCTAAACTGCTTCATACAAGGACGTATGAGCATGGGATTATTTAAGATTTCTTATAAAGGTGGGATTCTTTTTTATTTGGTTAATTGAGTAGTCCCACTAAAGCAATACAAATTCCAGTTCTGGTAATAAGGGAGACCCAGATACACAGGGCTCATTCACTGTCTCATAGTAAAACCTGCAGATTTGTAGCAACTGTAGACATTTCAAAGATATGAGCCTGGACCGTTTCTCCCCAGGCCTCCTCTGAAAATGGGCTTTGTCCCAGTCAGACTTTCCTGATAACCAAATGTTAAATTAAACTGGTTCCTATCATTAGACTGCTGCTGAAAGCATACACACTAGAAGAACGCTACAAAAATGTCACTGTTCTACTAAACCAGGATAAGACCTACCAATTTACATATTTTCTCATGAGCTCAAAGTAAAATAATCAAACTCAGTTATCAGGTATTTAAAAAAAAAAAACCTAAACAGTGTCTGTTAAATGCAGCTATATAAACATGTGTTTTTGCTTTGTCTTTCTCTTCTCATTGTATGATAAGTGTGGCTGCTCTTGCTTCTGTCTCAAGTTAAGACAGTCAAGGGCTCTCAGACCAGCTCACTCACCCAATTAAGAACTGAAAATTAAAAAAATACATACATATATATATATACACACACATACACACACACACACATATATATATATATATACACACACACACATATATATATATATATATATATATATATATATACACACACACACACACACACATATATATATATACACATATATGTATATATACACAAACACACACACACACGGGTCTACTTTAAAAGATATAGTTAACATAAAATTGAAATTGAAAACATTGAGATCAGTATGCTGAAAATGCTCTATAATGAAAGCCAACAATAATGAAACCTACAATACCGAAAGCAATGACGGCAAAAATTTGTTTCCTGTAGGTACATAGTACGAGCTGTTAAAATATTATACTGAATTTATACCATAAACAACCTAGTCATGCTAACCTGCTGAAGCGATATTTTGGGTTTCGTTATTGCTGGCTTTTGTTATAGTGCATTTTTGGCATACTGGTCTCAATGTTTTCAATTCTGATCTGCTGTAATAAAATCTCTAAATTTGCAACCAAATCTAAAACCTCTACTCACCATTGCCTTTCCCTACAAACTCTGAACTGGCTAGAACTCCCTAACTACCTAGACTATCTCCAACTAACCACTGCTCACAAATTAATATTCTACCCTGATAAATGCCCAGCCCTAACAAACATCCTTCCTCCGTACATCCCAAATGGATCTCTAAGATCTGAGCACCAAAATTTAATCGCCATCCACAAACCCAATCGCCCTGCTGGCCAACTCCTTCTCTCCTACTCTCTTGGCAGGAAATGGAACTCTCTCCCTCCTTCACTTAGAACATCTAACTCTGAATCCTTCAAAACCCAACTTTTCTCTTACCTGTCCTCTATACATAAGTGTTCCTGCTTTCATCCCACTTAAATTTAATTAACTACCCTTATGAACCCTCTATATCCTTTCACTTCACACTACCCTAAAACTATTATTTTTCCATTGCTACTAAATCAAACTTAAGCTACTTCTCAGTTTAAGTAATTCTCTCTCTCTACTCCTTGTATGTAAATATTGTAAATATCAGGTAACCTCAGATCTCTTCATTACAGACAGTTGAAACTTGCTGCTCTGAAGGGAAACTACTGAAAATCTATTTTATCTACCTTCCTTAATGATGTTTTGAGGTATACTGTGTGCATTTGCTTTTTACTAACTGTATGAATGTAATTACACATGTATTTTTTTACCTTCAACACTATGTAACTTAGATTGTATTCGCATTGCTTTTGGAGCTTTTCTCCCCGGGCCTCCACTGAAAATGGGCACGTTCTGGCCCAGTGGACTTCCCCGGTAATCAAACTGGAAATAAATAAATAAATAAATAATAAATCTTGTGTTAACTCGATCCTGTAAAGTAGACCTGTATAGGTAGATATATGCATATACACACACACACACACACACTTGTGTGTGTATATATATATATATATATATATATATATATATATATATATATATATATATATATGCACACACACACACACACACACACACACACACACACACATATACCACAAACTTTAAAGTTGCCCCATACAGGCTGTTTTCTCTATTAGTGCTGTCTTTGAAAAAAATTAAATATAAGCACGTATTTGTTTAAACAATTATCAGCTCCTAGAGTTTTAAACCTGACTGTACAACTACACTATAATTAAATAGTACTTCAACAACAAAAACTACAAAGAAAGCCTTTCTGAAGGCTTTGACTTGTCAGATTTCCCCTTGTATTAGATTTGTAGAATAAAAAATAACTACTGCTGGTTTAGAGGAATGACAGGATTGATTAGACATCCTGCATAAGAAATGCTGGAAAATAAAATAAGAACAATGCATTTAACAAACTACCGTCTATTTCACTTAAAAAGCAGGTTTGGGTCGCCCGTTAAAATAACCAAACTAAAATATGCGATAGCACTTAAAAATTGTAATTAAAATGTTATCGCCTTTAGTAAGTAAGCCAACAGACAGATAATGTGCTTGTTCCTGTTAAACACCACGATCAAGACTCTTCTGCCTGCTAAATTTCTCTGAAAACTTCCCAGCAGGAGTTTCCAATTTTCTTTCTGCAGCTGTAAGATTTCCTTTCATCACCAAAAAAACATATCCAGGGCATGCATGTGCAAACAACACTAAGCAGCACTTCCTTAAACACTCATTTCCAACAATTTATGGATGATCAGTGGAGGAAAAAAAATGAGCAGATATAAAGAAAGAATGTAATGAAAGTAACAAAACAAACAGGCTTCTGCGTCTCTTTAATACGAAGTCTGATACAAATTAGCTGCAGCAAAAGTCATCTGGACATAAAATACAGTACACGGTCACTTTTATGCAAGTTTGCCAAAAGGGACATAAACCAGGACAATTTCAAACTGTGACACAGGACAGAAACATATTAAAAAAAAAATCTTTGTTCCTCCTCCATTGTGCTGTCATGTTGTTTAGCTTTATAGACTATGGGAGTACCAATCCAGCTTCTTCACTTCCACCTGGTTCATCTAATTAATTAAACAAGGAAGTTACCTCAATTTTTTTCTGCTGTTTATTTTTTTTAACTATAAAGCTTTCCTTTTGATGTTGAATGAGTTAAACTCCTAAATCCTACAGACTGCACTTGTACTGAATTATTTTGCGATGTCTGGATAATTTGGATAATTGCTCAGGATGTTGCTGTCGCAGATAAATTAAAGTTGCATTTTATGTAGCACCATCATATCCACAAGGTTGGTGTCAACAAAAGGGCAATTTTAAAGACACCTTCTTCTGCTTTAAAGATTTATTAATTGTTTCCCAAAGTTTAAGGGAATTTGTTCAAACTGTAATGTGACACGCATACTTTATGATGTGTTTAGACAGATGGACAATGTCTGTGAGCTTACGTCAAAAGACCCTTTACTCTCAAATTAGCATCTTGTACAGGCAGTGCACTGTGACAGCGGCAGGCATTTTTCTGTAATATAAAAAGGTGCATGAACAATGCCAGCCCTTGAAAATCAGTGATTCAAGAGTAACTCGTCCTTGACACTGTGCTAGCATTCTAAACATTTTGCACAATCTGGAAAACAAACGTTTATATATGTCAAACTAAAAGAAACAGAATATATACAAGTGAAACAGCAAACATTGATGCTGAAAAGTCTCCAACAGTCTGTAACAGAATATACTATAAAAGCAGCAAGGCCTCAGTGAAATCTTCTACAGTGCTGCGAAAGACAGAACAAGGAGGTGGAAAAGTCTAGAAATTACTTATCCTGATATTCATGAAAAATGCAAGAAATTTATAACTGACAAGGTAAAGGGTTTACAGAAACATGAATATGAGTGGTATCCTGGGCTGACTACTGCGGTGGAGATTATTTATAATTAATAGACAAGAGCGTAAAGTGATAAAATACAATGTAGTTAAACTACATATAGTGCAAATAATAATGATAGTAGAAACCTGACTGACACACCTCATAATGCCTGTATGTTTCAACAAAATCAGTTAGTTCTGTTTGTTTTTTTTAGTTTTGTATTGCTGATTTAGGCTGAAATAAAGTTGTTTATTAAAAAAAGGCCTACAAGCACAGAAAAGTTGCACAGTGAGACAACACATTCATACTTCTCTTACCATTTGAATGTTTATGATGAAGGTTAGTAACAGATGTTGTTACAAAGCAGCATGACCTTCAATTAAGTGGGGACACAACTTTTAACAGCATTTAAGCACTGATATAGAATGACATACAAACGTACACACTACTGTCAGAATTCATTGTTTTATTTAAGTAGGCAAGACATCTTAAGGCTGCCTCCTAGTACACATTCAAATGATGATTCACTCTGTGCTAGCCAATAACTGTTTATCTTATCTACTAAGGAAGTTCTGTGTTTCAGTTACCATGGTGGGTGACCTAGACAGCAGACACATGTACAATATGGAATTCTTGAAAACAACAGCTGAACATGGATTTCCCAGAAAATCAGATCTTCACAGGGAAGCCCACCTATACATCATACAATGGGAGTCATAACATACATAAGAGACATTGGGACCCAGGTGGACAGGAGTCTCTCCTTTGATAGTCACATTGCCACAGTAGTCAGGAAGTCCTTCTACGTGGCACACCTCATCATAAAAGGGTTCTCATCCAGGAAAAAAGAGGTCATCGTTACCCTCTACTCATCGCTCATTAGACCCATTATAGAGTACAACGCCCCTTTTGGAATGTACCTCACAAGACATCTGCAGCAGCTGGAAAGGCCACAGAAGTACCTCACAAAGAGGATTACTGGACTCAAACAAATGCCCTACACTGACCGCCTCAAAAAACTCCAGCTTTACTCCGTAGCATATCGACTACTCAGAGGTGATCTCTGCCTAACATATAAAGCTATGTCAAACCCAGAGCTGTTGGACATGCTACACCTAAAGAAATCCCAATCCCTCCGAGCTACACGCTCTAGGGACCTAAACCTTGTCATCACAATAAACAGGACATGCTGGAGGGATAGATTCCTATCCCAGAGACTTCCCATACTCTGGAAACGGCTACCGATCCATGTCAAGCAAAGTTCTTCATTAGCACTCTTCTAAGAAAAATCTTGATGAGTGGATGGGAAATGGGGAATACACCCCGGGGATCACTTCTGTGTCTCTGCTCATCAGTGGCACAGGAAAATTACTTTCTTGGGTGGCGTAAGCCAGGGAACCTTGTTGGCTAGGCTTGCGTAGGCCCTTGGGCCGATAGCCTAGTACCTACCTATGAACCTATGTTTGTACCACGTCAGAACAAAATTTCTACAGTCGTAAGGTGATGTCCACACAAGAACCAGCATTCATTCATCAGTGCTTGCGCATTACTAATGTTATAAATGCATAAGCAAGCACATTCTGCTCTCAATTCTTTCCCAGGTGGGCACAGCCAAAATGCCCCTTTGGAATCACTATGCAGTGAAAAAAGGTACACTTACTTAATGAAAAATGAGCTACATCTGCTGCAGTGCCAGTTCAAGTAGTTAGTTACATGCAACTTTCAAATTAAGATTTTACTACGAATCAAAAAATACACGAAAAGGTACATAGACTGATATGAATAAAAAAATAAAATGAATAGAACACAAATTATAAAATTACTAGAAACATGAAGTAAAACGCCTGATGTTCTAGACTAGATGGAAGTAAAATTCTATAATAGGGTACAGCTCAGATACAATTAACAGAAGCAGGTGATAACTACAGACTAGACACTAAAAACAATACACTATAATTAGCATGACAATACTAGCTGCAATATAGTGAGAAGCACATTAGAGATATACATTAAAGATATTACAGGCACACAGACTTACAGATCTGATGAAAAAGCTCAGGATCTATCAACCATCAAGCAACTTAATGCTCTGGATTCCATGCTGGAATCTGTTGGGTCCATGTAGTCATTCAATTGTTTTCTGAAGGTATGATCTGATGGGCTGAGTTTATCCCACAGGTACTAGAGATACTGAGATATGAAGTACCAACATTTCATGATACAGAGGATGTTAATTTTTAATGAGACTGTTTAGATTGTAAGGGGTCCTTTAATGCTCTATACCAAGCAAGAAGGTACACAGAAAACCAATAACTGCTGTCATCTTTTGATACAAGACTAGCCTTAAAGCCCTTTGATTGTCTTTGTGAGAAATCTCTGTACAGTCTGTGACTGCACCACATGGCATGTTAATAGGTTACACCACAAAGTACAGAATTCTAGAACTAGCTTGATGAGAACTATATAAAGGAGGACAATTATATCTGTGGCACAGAAGATAAGCAGTGCTGCCTTCCTCTTAACCAACAATATGTATCATCTATTTCTAGGAGTCAGTTTTAATACTGCAACACTAGAACAAGGTAAAATCAGACAAGGTCTTCAAGTAAAGCCTTCTGTGCAACTATTGTTATTAAGGTGCTAAATAATTGTAACATGATTGCACAGTAAGGTTTAATATTGGTCTTCTGCACTGTGCAAAATATTTGGAAAGCTAACACAGTATCAAAGGTCTGTCATTCTTGCAATTAGCAATGGCAGTCCTGACATTTCACAGTACAGCATATGTCAATTTTTACTGAGGTTGGATGCCCTCTTGTATTCAGGTCCCCGGAGGTGTTCTAATTAATGGGCTTCAAACAGTATGGGGCCCTTTAACAATCCGTATGTCAAGCACACAGCTCCTTTAAGAAGCTGATAAGACAGACAAGAGGGGGGATTACTGCAGTCTCTATAGGACAAGCCTTGAAACCCTGTCACTCTCTTTGTGAGAAAACGTTCTACCTTCTCCATCTGCACCAGACAACATGCAAACAGGTTACAAAATGTGTACAGTATTTTCTAACTGGCCTGATAAGAGCTATACAAAGGAGAACAATTACTTTTCAGGCACAGGTCTCAACCCATGAAGGATCAGTGGAGTAACTGCATGCTCTACGGACATTAGTGGCTCTACAGTTACCAAACGAAAGGTCATCATCTACAAGGACTCCAAGGGCTTTAATTATTTTGTCAGATTTTAGGTGTTGATCAATAATGTATAAATCCGGTGGGGTTTTTTTGTTTTGTTTTTGCCAAACACCTGAATGTTGCACTTTCTGAATTTGAAGGCAAAGTTCTACTGCACCATTCATATGTAATGTTGAGTGTTGTTTGAAGTGAGGGGGATCCAGAGGTGCTTAGACAATGCTCCCACATTTTCACTCATCCACATATGTGGTGTGCTAGACACTACAGGCTGTTTTGACATATGAGAAAAAGACACCAGAAAGGAGTAGCCCTAGAAGAGAGCCTTGAGGGAGGTCACTGGAAACAGGTGAGAGAGTATAGAAATCCTCTTGTTCTTACCTCTTGTGCTTCACCATGTAGCAGACGTTTAGATCCATTATTATGGCTTCAATTACCTTTAGATCCCTGAGCATATGTACGTTTCTGCCATGGTGTATAGTGTCGAACACTTTGGTCAGACCAAGGTAAAACATATGCACATGCAAGGACTGGTTTCAAACTAATAAAAAAAATGATGGGGTTACACATACAAGACCTACCTTTTGACAAAATCTTTACTGGGTTAAGTCTTACAATATGTTACATGATCATTCTCGCCACCATGTACGACCATGAGACTCATCAGTCTGTAATTACTGCAATCTGTAGAAAGGCAGCTCTTCTGGTCTGGGACCACAATAGCCTGCTGTCAGACATCAGGGTCACAGCCAGTTTTTAATGCTCTATTAGAAATGTGTGTACAAGTAGTATACTACTTTTTAATTTCACACATTAGGCTTCCTTGTATCTCACCTAGGCCCATGAAGCTGGTATTTCTGAGGGCAGAGGTGATAATTTCAGCTGTAATTTTGAGTTGGATCATGCCAGAGAAACAGTGGATGAGGCTCTTGTTTTTGGTCTGAAATTTGCTATAAAACTATATGCTGGTGCACGTGCATTAGCTGTACGTTTTGGCTCTGTTATAGTAACATTTTCTTCTAATATAGAATACTTCTGTTTCTTCACCTTCATTTTCAGACAGGTTTGTAAATAGCCTTATTGTCACCAGTCTTAATGGCAAGTTTTACCTTGTATCAAACTGCCATCTTTTTGCTTCTTTTAGTGAGGTCTTTTTGGAGGGCTATGAGCTTATTAGCCTTTTGGCTTTGGCCTGGGGGAAATCTTATGGCTTTGAACACTCTCTACTTTATCCTAAATTTGACTTTTGTAACTCAACCATTTATGTTTATTGAAAAAAATTCCACTATATTTATACCTAATAAGAATGACTGAATGTCTGTCAAGCAGTTATTTAAAGGGTTATACAGGACCATGAATGATTCAATAATAGGTTGTAGCAGGATATGAATAATAAATAGTCTCAGACAACTAAAGTAAAGTGATTGCTCAGAGCTCTATTGTTGCTGTAAAATCCTTAAAGATGGTATAATTTTTATTAGGTTAAGTTTGAGGTATATCAGAAACATCATGGCATTGTAGTCAGACAGCAAAAAGGGGGTGGGGCAGCATTATCTTTCCATAGGCAGTAGGAATGTTAATGAAGACCATGTCTAATGTTCCCCCTTGTAATTTTTTATCACTAATTGAGGATTGTAAAAGTTTCTGAAATCTAGCAATTTTTTGCACTCAATTACTTGTTCAGGCATACTTCTCCAAGTCAAAGGAGTGTTAATTTAGGTCATCAACTATGAACATATCTCCATTTAAATATGTATATGTACTGTGCTATTTCAGTTGAACATGATGATCCAAAAACTTCCCTTGTTGGCTGATATTTAGTGAATCCCCAAGAACTGCGACCACAGAAACACCCACAGGACAACCACTTCCAAGGAGTACTTGAACAGGGGAACAGCTGTCCATGTATAGAACTACCAAGAAATTGTTTTCCTGTAAGATTTTGCCCACCATGGTCAACATCCTGATAAAGAGTCTGGGTACACAGGAAAACACAAATATCAACATTTTGCATTGAAAAACATGATCACCTACAATTATAACATCCTAGTCGTAGATAATTTGGTTGACCTCTTTCTGGAAGCAGAAGCAAAAAGATATGAAGATGGCTTTAAAGAGGTACCACACAGGGAGGCATCTTACATTTTTCCTACCTGCATCATGCTAGGCATCTTTAGGGTTCGAAGATTTCACCTGTGCAATGTTTCTTACTCTGCCCTCCTCCTAAATGTACTACAGTGACTGAAAAGGATGGACTCAAGCCTTGAATACAAGGTGCAGCACACAAAACAATCAACTCACTGCCAGTGACTATAGCTGAGGACATCGCAAAAAACTCCAGTAACAGGCTTATCAAATCAGTAATGGTTCTGCTAACTACTAACAACACAGGCATATAAAGTTAATGAACATTTAGAATTAGATTATTTGCTTAATAATATATGTTGGCACTTTCCTAATGAAAGCATGTAGGACATCAAAGAAAGAAAGCAATAGAAGACAGGTGACATCTGTGGTTGTCTTCTGCAGTTGATCAGTAACCTGTAGAATAACCACCTAAGCCACAGCTATAGGTATCTTTCATATCCCTTTCCAGTTCTAGCCACAGATATCATCCCAGCTCCAGCATCACAACACCAGTTATGTCTGTATAAATGCTACACCTTCTGCAAGTCTTTCCTATCTCTGTCCTCATCTCGTACTTCATTAAAGCAAATGTTTTTGACTGCATTTTCACTTTAACTATTTTAGACATCATGTAGTATTTATATGTCAAAATATTAGAATATACCACATTGAAACCATGGAATGCGAGAATTGATACAATTCTGAATGATGAATAACGCTTGAACATGAGTAACAACATTTTAAGCAAAGAATGCTGGCATAAAAAGCATAACATGCTTACTGTAACAGGGCTGCAGTGCCCCTTGGCAGAGGCTGCAAGGGAGGTGCTAAAGTGCAATTTTTATAAACATGAAAATATTAGAAAAATCACAAATCAAGGCCCTGTGTCTTCTACACATTATTTAGTAACTAAACCTATGGCTGATCTCACCAGGATTTTGGAAATTTCAAGCCTGAGAAGCCTATTACAGACTCTACAGCCTAAAAGGGTCAAAGGACAACTGTTAAGTCTTCAAACAGTTTACTAATTAAAGAACCTCTATGGTCAACACCTAAAGAAAACATACTTTTATCACATCCTGATCTTTCATGTAGTACTAATCTCCCTGTATCACTATTATAGGTTATTTTACAAATTTATCTCAAAAACCCTTTTCTCTGCATTTCTCAGAACACTCCTTTCATTAATAGACCACATGGCCATCATCTTACCAAACCTCCACCTTCTTCTACCCACCATCTAAACTCTCACCATCTCAACTCACAATGTCAGTAAGTCAATGGCTACTGCTTTGTACACTCACAACACCAGCTCACTTCACTAAGTACCAAAATATTCCTACATCATATCACAAATGCATCACAAAAGTCTTTCTCTCCCTGTCTCTCATTCTGTGTACCAATATATATGCTCAGACCTGCTCTCTTAAAGACATTTTAAAGTTAAGAATAGTACTTATCAGCAGCACTGAAAGTCAGATACAAATACAAATGGCTCCATACCTCTACTCACCCCACCTTCATCCTGAAAATTTGTTTTTTCACCCTAACCCTGGACCAACACATCAACTACCCACCACGGCCAGCCCATTTGTTTCCAATGCTCCCAACCCAATTTTCCCATCAGATAATGAAACTAACCTCATTCTTTTCAACAGTAACATCAGAAGGATCTGCAACAAAATTCATGATGTCCATACATGTCTAGATTTCTATTTCCCAGACATTCTAATACCCAATGAAACCTAGCTGAAGCAAAAAAATAACTGACAACAAAATTATTCCCCCAGGCTTTAACATACTCATAATGGACAGAATTTATTTATTTTATTTATTTGACATTTGTTAACTGGGTTGGTCCAAATGAGCCAAAGGCCCACTTTCAGTGGAGACCTGAGGAGAAAAGCTCCAAAGAACATACAAACATGCAATAAAAATTCCATGAACATAATGACAGAGTAAAACACCAACCATTGAGGAGACACTTTCCAGTATACATACAAAAGCACAATACATTAAATTGTTACAGGGAGACATTCCCATTATAATAATTTACAATGTAGTACAAGGTAAATATAATTTGTATAACAAAAGTATCACCAGAAAAATAGAAGGAACCATTATAACATATTTGAAGAAGAGTGGGACAAACAGAGAGGAGGCAGAGACTACAGATATGTGAAAAGGGAGCTTTGGCATAGACAGGACCAAGTATTTAGGAGGTAGTGTTTTAACTCTTTGTTTTTTTTTTAAACAAGTGTTGTTGAGAGATATTTCTTATGTTTGGGAGAAGTGTGTTCCAAACATGCTATAGAGTACTTCTAAAGGGACTTTCCGATGTTCTTTTTGGGTTTATAGATGTTAATAAGATGTCTGTCAGTTGAGCGTAGATGTCAAAGGGGGATGTAGTAGGATGCAAGGCTGGAGAGGGTAGGGCAGGAAGAGGGATTGTAGAGAACAGAATGTGTGATCTATAGTTGAGGAAGTAGTAGTTGATCAGAGAAGTCAGGCCATTGAAGCTTCTTAAGAGCGAGACAATGGTGAGAGCTGTAAGGAATATTTGCGGCAAATCTGGCCTATTTTGTTGCATGTTTGGTCAAGTTTGGACAAAAGAGTAGACTGAATGTTAGTAAGGACAGGGGCAGCATACAGCAAACAAGGTAAGAGTGAGTGAGCCAGAGAAAGTTTGGAGGTAGGTGTGAGGAATTTCCAATTTCTGTAAAGTAGACCTAATTTCTAATGTTTTTTTTTTATGCATTTTTATGCATCATTGGATTTTAAGTCAAATTTTAATTCATCATTAATTATGGTGCCTAGTAGTTTGGTATGAGGTTCAGCTTTAATGAGTGCTCCTGTGTTGACTAGATGAAAGGGGGGGGGAACAGTTTGCCAACAAACAGACTGTTGCCTACTGGAGAGGTAGCGGGAGAACCAACTAACTGAGGAGAAAGAGCGGTCAAGGTCTGAGAGTTTATGTAGAAGTTTAGAGTGAGCAACAGTATCAAAAGCCTTTAAGAGAATAAGCAGGAATTAATCGACTTGTTATCACAGGCCTTGGCTACTATATGTGTGAAAGACAGTATTGTGGTGGAGCCTGAAACCCTGTTGGGGAAGGTAAGCAGGTTGCTGTCTAGCAGATGTTTGAGTAACTGGGTATGTATGCATTTCTGAAGAATTTTGGAAATAGGGGACAGAATGGCAAAGGGCCTGAAGTTAGAAGGATCACTGGAGCTACCGCCCTTATGTAGTGGGATTGTACAGTACGATTTCCATACATCAGAGACAAAGGCTTCATTAATGGATCTATTTATGAGTATAGAAACAGGATAGGCAATAGACTCTGCAGCAATTTTAAGAAAGTAAGATGGTAGTTTATCAGCAGAGGGAGAGCAAGGTTTGAGTTTGAGCAAGAGAGATTTGATGCAAGTGGAATTGGTTTAAATGAGAAGCTACTGGAAGATGTGTTGTTGGGAAGTGAAGGAGGGGAAGAGGAAGTGCTGTTATTATGAGTTAGCTTTTGGATAGTTATCTATGCAGTAGCTGTTTAGGAGAGTGGCAGTTTCAGTGGTGGTGTTATGGGGGAAAGGATTGCCAGGAGAAAAAAGTTTATTAATGGTCGTCCAGAATATTTTTTTTGATTATTCTGCAGGTTTGATTCAGTAGAGCAGAAGAAATTCTTATCATTGTTCACTAGTTTTTTTTTTTAAAGGTTTTTGAGCTCTTTGTACTTCTGAAGTAGGGAAGGAGATTTGTTTTTGACCCAGGCTTTCCAGAAACTCTCTTTTTTGTGTATAATGGTGCAGGTATGTTTGGTAAGTGAAGGGACAAAGTTAGTTTTATTCTGTGTTTTTTGGTAGGAGCTTGTGTTTTCTGGTAGGAGCTAGTGAATGTAGTATATACAGGAAGATCTGACTGAATGAATTATTAGCTTCATTGAGAGGGAGTTGTTGAAGGAAGGTCCAGTTTATACTGAACAGTTTGCAATTCAAAGAATCTGGACTGAAGCTGGTAAGTTTGCGACAGTCTCTATATAGATGGGCTTTGGGTGGTTGCAGTGAGTATCTTTGGATAAAGGTAGGAAAATAATCGCTTAAAGAGTTTAGAAGTGTCCCAGGGTTGTGATAAAAGTTGGGGTATGAGGGGGAGGACCCAGTCAAGGGTAGGGCCAATAGTGGAGTTTATGTTGATGCGAGTAGGGTAGGTGATAAGTTGGTGGAAGCCATGATGGTTGATATTAAGATTAGGTGCTATAGTTGTACATTTAGTCCAGTCAGTGTTTACGTCACCATGGATGATGGTTTCATAACTTACATTTTGAGAGATTCATAACAGTATGTTCTCAAGGATGGGATTATTATTCCCTGGGGATATATATATATATATACACATACATATATATATATATATATATATATATATACATACATATATATATGTAGGTGACAGTTTAAAATAAGAAGTTCAGCAGGGTCAAAGTTGGGTATAGAAATGGAAAGTGGGGAGAGATTAAGTTGGTTAGAGTAGAGAATGGCAACACCTCCACCTCTTTTCCTAAGTCTGTCAGAGCGAAAGATGTTGTAACCGGGGAGGGGGTACGATTTCAGAGTTTGTGATGTATGGTTTTAACCAAGTTTCTGACAAGTTTAAGATATGGGGGGAGGTGTTGGGTATCCAGGAGTGTAGGGTCTGTGATCTTAATGATAAGGCTTTGAATATTTAAGGAGTAGATACTTAATGTTTTAGGAGAAGGAGAGGTGGTGTGGGTTGAGGTGTGAGGTAAGTGGTTGTGAGGGGTAGTGACATGTGGGCCTGGGTTAGGATGGATGTCCCCATCTGGGAAAAGCGTATCTATGAAAGTAATAAGATGTATGAAGAAATCTGTAATAATAGATGCTATTAATTTCAGAGTAGGAGAGAGAGAGGTATTAGAAAAGTTGTAGATCTTGAAGAGGTGTGAGGGTGAAACATTATAGAGAGATGGAGAGATAAATGTTAATGTGAGTGTTAGAGTGAGTGGTGGTTTTCGATAAGAGAGTATGGTGTGGTAAAAGGCTCAAAGAGAGGAGGAAGAGAAGAGAGATGGAAAGAAATATATGGAGTATGATGAGAAAATATTTGTGATTTAGAGATAAGGACTGAATGTTTAAAGATAGGGAAGAGTAAGTATGAATTAGGATAGGAAAGAGCAGGGGAGATTCCTGTGTGTAGTAGTGTTATTGGAGACAGCAGTGGAGTAGAATGAGTACAGGGAGAGATGAGAATATATGGAGTGTGAACTAGGAGGGAGGAGTTTAAGATAAGTGTGGGAAAGCAGTGGGGGTTGTTACTGTTGGTAAAAGCTGATTGGTGTGATGTAACAGGAAAAGGTGTGGTATACAGAGTATAAATGTAAGGAAGCTGGGGTGGGTGGGAATAGGGGTAGGGTAGAGAGTGGAGCGAGGGGAGCGTAGCAGGCTGGCCCAGGCAAAGCGAAGAAATCTTAAAAGAGAAGGTGGTATTGCTATTATTTATAAAAACTTAGAAATAACTCCAGCCCATCTAAATATCCCAACAGTTAATAATGCTGAACATCTAACTGCATACCTCAAAAATCAACCAAAAGACATCTTTATGTATCTCAGCAGAATACATCCCACCAGGCAACAACTTTACAGCTGAAAATATCTTTCACTGGATATCTGACAGCATCCCTCAGGAAACCTTCACCTTAGGTGACCTAAATACAGACTGCAATCCATAAACAGCAGCAATCTCAAGACTCTATTCAGCTATTTGGCTTACCCCAACTAATAAGCTCCACCACCAGAATCAACAAAAAGCACTAACAAGCAGTCTGCACTGAACTGGATATTGATAAACAACACCCCCTATTTTAAAATCCTCTCATTGCTTACCAGATGCTATAAGTGACCACATCCCAACGTATGTTATCAGGCAAAAACTTGGTTCGCCCAAACAAATAATCTATAAGCAAGCATTGAATTTTACCAAATTTGGCAGACACATTTATTACAGCCCTGTCCCACTACAGCTGGAATGAATTAAGAGTAATGTCCCTAGATGAAGCAGTTACTCACTTCAATTATACCTTCCTAAAAATACTAAATGATTTAGCACCAATTATGACAAGAAGGGTAAAATCTAACAGTGCCATTGCTGACAAGAGACTCACGCTGCAAAGAGATAAAATATGGAAAGAATGGTATTAGAACAAAACACAACAAGCCTACCAAAATTTTAGATATTTCAGAAACCGTACCAAGATCTTTGTTAAATCTGACAAGAAATCATACTACAGTAATCTCCCAAAAAAAAAGAGCACCAAAACAACCTCAAGCTTTTTTGGTCGTCTCTAAATAAACTACTGCACCCTGGCCATTCAACAACACCCTGTCCTTCTACTTCAATCAACAAGGAATCCATGGTCATTCAGTTCAACATTCATTTTATCCAGTCAGTTCTATCACTAATCAATGACCACATCAATTCACCCCTCCAATGTCCATCCGTTCTCGACAGCAACAGACTGTTTTTTTTTTTTTGTTGTTTTCAGCCCACCCCAACATCAACCATAAAAAATTACTAGCCAAATTAAAAGCAACATCCTCAGCTGCTGATAACCTTCCCATAGAGTTCCTTCAAAATAGGTGCAGAAGCACTAGCCTTCCCTGTCTCCATTCTGATCAACTGGTCAGTAATTGAAAAATATGTTCCATCTATCTGGAAAAAATACACTATTATACCCCTTCACAAAGGAAGTACTTCAACATAGTTAAACTACAGATCTACTGCTATCCTATCACCCCTATCTAAAGTCCTCAAGAAATGCATTCACTCTCAGCTTATGAAGCAAATAACTAAACACAACCTCCTCTCCAACACCCAGCACAGTGTCAGGCTCAACCACAGTCCTACTACTGCCCTGCTCAACTTCACTAATATAGTAAACCAGTACAGAAATGAGGGCAACCTTGTTTCTTCACTTATCCTTGACATTTCCAAAGCATGTGACACAGTGTCTCACCAAAAAGCTCCTCTCTGAACCTGCAATGCTAGGTCTCATTTACTTCTCTCTCTCTCTCTCTCTTGGTTTCACAGTTATTTATGCAATTGTCAGCAGGCAACTAAATTGCAACAAAACCTTTCAGTATTTCAACCAATCTCTGTTGGTGTTCCCCAAGAGTCAATACTTTGTCCCCTTCTACTCAATATTTTGATAAGTTAACTTCAAAAGAGTTTGAGGATGGATGGAAGAACTTCATATTGCTACAACACTTGCTACTGTCTTGCAATATGCTGATGATTCAATCCTTATCTGCACTGCCCCATCCATGACAAAATTACAGGAAATCACTAAAAAATCTTTCACTGACATTGAGATATGGCTACAAAATTAAAAAAAAAAACTTATGCGATTTACTCCAAAACCACACCTTAATAAGAAACGCACATTTCATATTACCTCAAGTAATAACAAAAATAGAAACCATAAGCCAAACTAAACTACTTGGAGTCATAATAGATGACAACCTCAAATTTGATCACCACATACTTTATTCCATCAAAACTCACCAAAAAACTCAGCTCCCTCTATACAGCCAAACATTAACTGACAGATCAAGCAGGGATAACATTAGTAGCAACATACTTTCTTGCTTCTCTATTACATGCTTCCCCTAGTCTTCCAAATATCAGCACTACAAATAAAACTAAACTAGCCTCCTGTTACTATAAAACAGCTAAATGTACAATCAACCAGCCTTATAAAACACATTACTGCCTTGCATTAAAACAATTAAATTGTCTTGAACTCCCAAACCAGTTGACATACTCACAACTAAAAACTTCCCATAACATGTTGTACACTCCAGACAAATGCCTAGCATTACAAAATATTCTACTGTACTATTCACCCACTAGAGACCTTCGCTCTAGAAATAACCTTTTACTACATATCAGCAAGATATTCAACACTGCTGGCTCCTCTCTCTGCTTTCATTATGTATCAAAACTCTGGATGACATCCCACACAGATAAAACAAATATAAAACTTAAACAGTCTCAAAACTTTGCCATAACATCACCTGTGCCAAAGATGGCTCTGTTCGTCCTGCTCATCTGGCTGGCTTTACTCAAATTTACTTTTCTCCAACTCTTACAGCCACTTTTTTCCCAGTCTTTTTGTACCTTATCACCCTCCCTCCCACTACAGCTATTTCCTAAACTCTTGCTTTTCCTCATTCTCTCACACCCCACCACCAATTACAATTCTTCCTCTGTCCCTTTATCTTCCTCCTCCCTTCCATAACATCTCCATGCACATTTCACTTATCAGTTTTAAGCTACATTTACTTATCTGTCTGATAATTAATACTAAACACAAAAAACACCCCAGTTTGACCTTTTCCCTGCAGCTCATCATGCTATAAATACATTAGCTGTTACTACATGCTATTTCTCTGTTCAATGATTAGCCAAATTATGTTAATTTCTCTCTTGCTTTTTGCTGTTAAAATGCTACATTCATGTAAGAAATACTTAATATTTAAAAATTTTGTAAATAAACTCATGTATAGATGTTGCACCCTGCAATTATAAATGTACATCATGTGCAACTTAAAAGAGAAGCTTTTCTCCCCGGGCCACTGGTGAAAATGGATTTCACCCAGTCAGACTATTTTCCGGACAATAAAGACAAGTAAATAATTAATATATTTTCACCTCCAAAATGTCCTAAAGTGGCTACCACATCAATGCTGATTTTTTTTTCACCTAAAGGTTCCCTCTCCCACACTCTGACCCAAACAGCCCTTAACTTTTTAATTATTTACCCATTTTGTCTTAGTTTACAAACTTTGTCTGATTTGGTTTAGTCAGATAAACACTGGAAGCCCCAAAGAAAAGCTCCAACATATTACAAACATTTTTAAAAAGATGTTTAGTAATATACATTAACAAACACTAATATGCATTAACAATTACACATATACTTACATTTGCTAATTAGATTACATTCATATGAAATAAAGTAAACTATTACTGTACAAAAGATGCTTATGCATTTATTAGAAATTAAACACAGAGCACATGAAGAGGTGTATTAGTGGGTGTGCCAAATATATAACAGATCTTGTGATTAGGGATTAAAAATGTAAAGAAACAGAAGTAAGGGAAGGAACATGGTAGGGTAGAAAATATTAATACTTTAAGTAAGAGGTGGGGTATTAAACAGGTTCTGAGACAATTATATATATATATATATATATATATATATATATATATATATATATGGCTATCATAAGGTTTATATCAGAAGTATAGAGGTGGTGTGGAGAGCAGTGCCACAAAAGTAAGTATACGGCTGGGAAATGCTAGTAAAACTATACAGGTACTAGTAAAGACTGGTTACAGGGGCACAGGATTCTGAATGAAGTGAAATGGTTTGACAATATGCCAACCTGAAGACTAAAGTGGCTTTTATCCTGGAGATATACAGGAGCAAATCAATTGATTTAATAAATGAAGTTTAAGTTGTGTTTCAAATGAGTTTACATTTTGCATGGATTTTAGTGGTAGTAGGATGTGGTTTCATAGTGTACCTACAGTGCTTGAATATTAAGACTTTTTTTTTATCATACCATTTCCATTTCGTGGTTAGGTCCACTGACTTAGAATGAGAGTATTCTTACCTGCCTGCCTTAAAATTTCTGGAATAAGTATTTATACATTTTTTTTAATCAGTAACTCTCAAATGCAAGTTTTCTGCCATCTTTTCAAAGGAGACTTGCATGAACCCATTTTGCTTCGGCTACAGATGATTAAGAGAAATTAATTTTGTGCAAAAGCAGCATTTGCTTTATATAAAGTAATCCTCTTTTAGTCACTGTCTATGTTAGATGCAAGTTTCATAATCCCTAAACTGCTTACATAACTGCAACAACAGAGATGGCTTGCCTCTACAGAGGACTATTGTTGCTGCCATGCTGTTTTCATGTAGCAAAGAAGTAAGCAAGCCTGTAATCCGAAATACTCAACAGCTTCATGCCTCATAACTGAAGGGACAGAATATAGTTACAAATACCTTTGTTATGTGCATGTTTCCAGTGCCCAAAACATTACTCGTTCTGCCCTAGCAATCCCTCCATTTGTTTCACTACATCAAGCAAATGATGCCTCTAGACATCTGCTAATGTAACATATTATATGTCAGCACTAGAAACAATCAGCAATAGCATACACAATGAGTAACATGACAAAGTACAGTTGTGTACACTTACCATAAATGTAGCTGTTCATGTGTATTCACTGTTGCAGTCATTACATTTGGGTTCTCTGCTGGCAGGTTGCCCTTAGCCGGCCGGATTATCAAAGTCTTGGGTCCTGCGTCGGTTGCTGTCTCTTCTTTCATGATGTCAAGTAGTCAGGGGTATAAAGCATGCAGCCGACGCCATTACATCAGTTTTTCTTGCCCCAGATATCAGGTACCCCCATAATGGGAAGCAATTATATACAAGGTTACACCTCCAACAAAAAGCAAATACACCAGAAAGCTTAAATACAGTAAACAAGAAGAGAGGTATAGCCAATAGAAGTCAGGGGGCTGGAGGGTGGGTAACCAGGACTGCAACAGTGAATACACTCTAACATCTACATTTATGGTAAGTGTACACAACTGTACTATGTTCTTTGTGTTCCACTGTTGCAGTCATTACATTTGGATAGATTCCCAAAGCTAAGAAAGGGAGGAGGCAATTAGAGAGCAGCAGAACCAACTATTAGGCCCTGCAAGACTGCAATGGCAAAACCAGCTCTGGATTTAGAAAAAAATAGGCAAGTGGTAATGCTTTGTGAAGGTATGAACAGAACTCCAGGTAGCAGCTTCTAGGATGTCCCTGGTAGGAACACCTCTGAGAAAGGCTGTTGAGGTAGATGCAGCCTTGGTGGAATGTGATCTTATCCCCTGTGGGGTAGGTTTTCCATGGTGCTTATAGCAGAAATGAATGCAATGGCCTATCCACTTAGAAATGGTTTGCTTTGAAATGGCCTTCCCCTCTGCCCCTGCAGGAAAGGCAACTAGCAGCTGTTCAGTTTTCCTGAGAGGCTTAGTCCTGTCCAAATAAAATCTAAGTTGTCTGTGCACATCCAAAGAGTGCAGTATCCGTTCTCCTTTGTTCTTTGGATTAGAAAAGAAGGTTGACAAATGAATTTACTGATTAAGGGCCACACTGGTTACCACCTTGGGCATAAAGGAAGGATTGGTCCTGAGGGACACCCTGTCTACATGGAAGATGATGAAGGGCTCCACTGCCATGAGGGCCTGTAATTCAGACACTCTTCTTGCTGAAGTGATGGCTAGAAGGAAGGCTGTTTTCCAAGAAAGGAATTTCAACTCTGCAGTTGCAGCTGGCTCAAAAGGAGGTAGAGTGAGCTTTTCCAATACAAAGTTAAGGTCCCAGGCTGGAGTAGGGGCTCTCCTGGGTGGTCATAAATTTTTGGCCCCTCTGAGGAATTGCTTCAGCAGGGAGTGAGAGAAGAGGGGTGGCTTAGTATTATAATGTGCTGAAATGGCTGAGGCATGAATTTTAATAGAAGACAAGGAAAGGCCCTTGTGAAGCATCTCTGCTAAGCATTGAAGAATATGCGGTAAGCTGGGCACTGTTGTACCCATCCCCTTAGTTTAGCTCCAGGAACAGTATCTTTTCCACTTTTCAGCATAGGATTTTCTAGTACTAGGCCTCCTTGCCTCCAGAATGACATCTAGCACTTGCTTACTGAGGGATGGTACTGGAGAGCTCAGGTAATTAGCCAGGCTGCAAGGTTCAGGGTTTGAAGCTGGAGGTGCAGAATCAAGCCCTCCTGCTGGGACAGCAGGGAAGGGGTCTGAGCCAGGTGACATGGTTCCAGCAGTGACATACTGCACAAGAGGGGGTACCAGTGTTGGCGTGGCTAGTCTGGTGCAATGAGTATTGTCCTTGGTTTGTCCTGTTTGATCTTTAGTAGAACTTTCGAGAGGAGAGGCAGAGGGGGGAAAGGCATACACTGAGAGAGAGGCTTTCCCAGGAGAAGGACAGGGCATCCACTTTCCAAGCTTGTCTGTGGGGAGTCCTTGTGCAGAATTTGTCCAATTGATAGTTCTAAGGGGAGGCAAACAGGTCTATCCCTGGGCTCCCCTATTTGTTTCTCAAAACGTTGAATATATTTGGTTCCAGTTTCCACTTGTGTGGGGTCCATGAGATTTCTGCTTAGGTCGTCTGCCTGTGAATTTAGCTTGCCTGGCAGGAATTGAGCTTGTAGGTGCACTTGGTAACTCAAGGCTGTGTTCCACAGAGCCATGACAAGTCTGCAGAGAGGGTATGAGTGGGTTCCCCCAAGCTCGTTTGGTGTTGTCTGTCTTTCCCAATAATTATCCTGGAAGAATGTGGTCCTTGAAGGCTGCCAGAGAATTCTGTACAGCTAACATTTCTTTTTGATTGATATGCAGGTGCATTTGACTCGGGTTCCATTTGCCCAAATGCACTGTCCTGCCAAGTGAGCCCCCATGCACAGGCTGATGAGTCTGTTGTTAGGGTTTGGGCAGCAGGGGGCAGAGTTAATGGCAGTCCCTTGTTGTGGTAGCAGGCCTCTGCCCACCAAAGGAACTCTGTCTTTATACAAGGAATGATAGGAATCATTGATTCCAGGTCCTGAGAATGTTGACACCATAAGCTTTTTAGATACCACTGTAGTTTCTTCATATGCAGTCTTGCATATGGAATTAGTAGGATTCAAGAGGCCATGAACCCCAGGGCTTGCAGTATTTTCCTTGCAGATAGCTGGGTCTTTGTGGCCAGTAGTCTGAAGTAGACTGTCAAATAAACTTGTTTCTCTGGCGTGAGGAAGGCCATCTGGGAAGTTGTGTTCAAGCTTGCTCCCAGAAATGCAATTTGTTGGCAGGGTACTAGATGAGATTTCTTTTCGTTTATGGTGTACCCCAGTGAGGTTAGCAGTTTCTTTACAAATGCCAGATGATTTAATAGTATGTCCTGGCTTTCTGCATGAATTAGACAATCGTCCAGGTATGGGTATATTTGAATATTTCTTTGCCTGCAGAATGCAATGACTGGAGCTAGGCACTTTGTGAATACCCTGGGCGCAGTAGGTAAGTCAAATGGCAGTGCAGAGAACTGATCGTGCATGTAGCCTGCTCTGAAGTGTAGGTATTTTCTGCAAGATTCCCTTATTGGGATGTGCAGGTAAGCTTCCTTTAAGTCCAATGTTGCCAACCAGGCATTTTTGCCTAGCATGGGAAGCAGCTGATGAAGAGTTAGAATTTTGAATTTTGGGATTACCAAAAAGGTGTTTAGGATAGACAAGTCCAGGATAGGATACCAGGAGTAGTCCTTTCTGGGTACCAGGAAAAGTCTTGAGTAAAAACCTTGTCCCCATTCCTCTGCTGGGACAGGTTGAATAGCCCTGATACTTAGAAGAGAGAGAACTTGCTGTTGAGCCTCTGCCCACTGATTTGGGGGTAGGTCTGGCCAACCGTTTGGGGTTGGTAAGGTGTAGAAGTGGAATCTGTATCCTTTGGAAACTATTTAAAACCCATTTGTCATGGGTAATGCGTTCCCATTTTTTTGCATACAGGGCGATCTTTCCCCCTAAAGGAGCAGTCAGTTGAGCAGGGCTTGGAAGGTTTAAGGTTAAGTCATTGTGACAGTTTACCATAGGGGGGTGTCTTACTACTTCCAACTTTGGAAGTGGAAGCCCCGCCCACTGCTTAGGCCTGTGAGTACCTTGAGACTGTAGCCTAGGTGGTCTGCTGTTCCTGGGTTTGGACTGAGAAGGCCTGGAAGAAACAGGAAAGGACCAATTCTTAGAAGACCAATGCCTACTAAATCTGGGAGGCTGCACTTGCAGGAAATCTTTAACAGTTTGCATAGATTTAGCTTTTTCCTCCATCTTTTTAAGTACTTCTTCTGCTTTGTTGCCAAACAGGTGGTCTTGGTTTAAGGGAGCACCCAGTAATTTAGCTTTAACATGATCTGGCAAAGTTTGCTCCTTAAGCCAAGCATGCCTTCTAAGAACAGACCCAGTGACAACAGCCCTGGAAAATGCCTCTAAGGAGTCAAAACCACATTGCAAAGTAGGTTTACCAACTTGTTCAGCAGAATGCGTTAAAATCCTGTAATTCTTTATTTTCAGCACAGTCAGGAATCAACATCATTTTTTGTTTAAGAAATCCAATAATATGCTGCTGATACTTTAACACATGAAACTGGCAGTTTAAGGCCCTAATGGCCAAAGTAGCAGAAGTGTATACCTTTTTACCTAATCTGTCCAGGGCCCTGGATTCTCTATCAGAGGGGGTAGGGTTTGGGCAGTAGTAGCCTTAATGCTTTGGTTCCCTGTGAAATGGTCTCTGGGTCCGCAGTAGGATTCTTAAAGAGGAACTTGTAAGAATCAGGTACTCTAATACCTGTCAAGTTTCCTGGGAGCCAGAGCTAAAGTGTCTGGGGCCAGGCTAGATTCCAAGAAGGCATCATCTACAATGTCCACTACAGGAGGAATAGCTAAAGGCCTGTGTTGAGGCACGAGTAAGAATTCCCTAAGCCTCTTTTTGGAGTCAGAGTAATCCTGGCTTTCCCAGCAGAAATGCTCCCTAATAGTGTGCAAAATTTCACCAAAAGAGAAATCTTCTGGAGGGGAAGCAGAGGGTATGGAGTCCTCTGCATCAGAATCCTCATAGGTAGATAAGGGCAAATCCTGGTCATCAGAAGAAACAGAAACTTCAGAATCCTGATCAGAAGAATCTGAAGGAAAATCAGTTCTAGGTCTCTTAGAGGGAGAAGGCTGGCTCCCCCTAATTAGAGTAATAAGGTCTTCAGCCATTCTTATTTGTTTTTTAGGCATATGGGCCTGACCATGCGGTTTGGATGTCGGTTTTCTAGGTACAGATCGAGTTTTAGGCCTTGAAGAAGATGGCGTTGGGTTGATATGCAAGTCAGCAGACCTGAATACACCCTCAGAAGCCAGTGCCTGCACAGTGGCTCTGGACCCATCCAAGGTAGAGACATCCGCAGGTTCCATAGTCGAAGAAGCATCTCGTGGCATACCGGACTCCGAATGGGTCTCAGTAGAGGCCTGCGAATCTGAAGTAGCAGGTATCAGGAGCTGCTAAAGTGCCTCACTGAGTACCAGTGAACTGACGACTAGGTTAACAGAAGCGTCGTCGGCACCTTTGGACCTATGCGGTCTCTGTCTTTATCTTTACGTTTTTTTGGACTGTCGGTAGTCAGATGGCTTACCGAAAGCCATTTCTGGATAATTAAACTGAGTACCGAAATAGTTTGATGCAAAAATGAACCTACGACGAATAGTTCAAGAATTTAATAAGGCACAAAACTGACAGCGAGGGACGTCGTGGTCTGGGCCTGAGCAAGGAATGCAGTACGAATGAAAATCTTTATGAGGTATTTGCTTTCCACAAGTAATACAATTGTTAACTTTTACTGACATTGGTTTAGAGCAAGAAAAAGGATCCCCAATGGGGTCCTTAGCTTTTTTTAAAGACTTCGGTTCAGAAACTCAAAAACGAAAATTTCAGGAATCGGACGACCGGCACTTGCGAACTGCTTCTGCTTCGGGCACCGCACGGCAAGAAAGACTGATGTAATGGCATCGGCTGCTTGCTTTATACCACTGACTACCTGACGTCATGGAATAAGAGACAGCAACCGACGCAGGACCCAAGACTTTGATAATCAGGCCAGCTGATGGCTACATGCAAGGAGATAACCCAAATGTAAAGACTGCAACAGTGAAACACGAACATCTGCTGGTGATATAGACTTCCACCTAGCACAGATGGTAAAAATAATAAACCATACACTTAATTATGCAAATGACCCCTTTTAACATTTCTGTAAGTATCTTATCAGAAACATGGCAGGTATCAAATGAAAGCTCACAAAGGGACAAACAAAAATGTTTCAGATACTTGTCTGGCCTCAAATGAAAGCTCCCAATGGGGCAAACAAAAATTCTCCAGAGTAGGCATCCATCTTTAAATCCGCTTGCAGTACATCAGTAAATTTTCATGTGTTAATGTAACAAATCCATTTTAAGACTTTCAATCTAATGAATGCTGCTAGTGTAAAGATGAGCTTGTGCTGAACATTTTTTTCTGCTTGTACACCTTTAGCAGCACTTATGGATCTAGAGATACAAACACATTAACAACATGACAACTTTGAGAAAATACTCAGAAGGCAACAATGACTACAAAGCAGAAAGTTGCAAAACTTAGGTTGGAAGTAAATATGCAAAAGCAATGGACAATTAAATGTTGAAGACAGGAAAATTGTGAGCTTTTATATAACTGCACTCTGAAGAAAGCAGAAATGCCATTCAAGGTGAGAGACAACTAAACCATGCTTTACTTATAGGTGGCAGTGTATGGACCATTTTGTAGAGAGGAAAAGTTACTCTGTCAGGAAGAAAAGTTGTATTTAGGTTGTACATGCCCTTTAAAGATGTAAAGACTTCACAATTCAAGATAATCTGATCATTTGGATTGAAAGATTTTGATGTCAAAGTTGTATTCAGGAAGTTTTCACAGTAAAGACTTGGGTGAAGATTGTTTTCTTGGCCACATTTAGGGCCTAGTATGCAATTTCCTGTAATGGGTGAATTTTGTACATTAACATATTTGTTCCACATTTAATGGTGAATGTTGTTAAAAAAAGAAACAGCAATAAAGATTACATTCATCCATCCCATGATAATGGCCTTTAATGAAAATCTTTACTATCGAGTCAGAGTAATTGCAAAATGCAAAACCCATAACAGACATACTGATCCACTAAAAGGAAAAGATAATGAAGAAGAAATATATTAATTCAAATCCCAGATCAATCGAAATAGCTCTGGTTTACAATCTACGTTAAAAATTCCAAAATGAAAATATGATTTAGAACACATTTTATGAGGAAAGGGGAAAAGCAGCAAGAATGGAAAATCACGGAATATAAAGAACTCTAAAAAGTGCACTCACAAGCACGCACACGGACATGCGCACACACACACACACACACACACACACACACACACACACACACACACCTTGCTAAACTCAATTCCTAATGGTAAATTCATAGAGCTGCTTAGAAACTGTACTCAAAAGTGATTATGATAATCCTGATAATGCATGCAAAGAGTGAAGAGGGGAAGATATTTTATTGGTCATTCAAAAATGTGCTAGGTAGAATTGCTGAAACAAGGCAGGCAATTTTTTTGGAAAACAAAGGGATTTGCTAGCATGCAGGTAGAAGAGGTATCCCTTGCAAACAACAAACTGTATCAAACAAGAAAAGTGCTCTGTGACAACAAGATGTGCCATTAAAATAAGGGACCATGGATGATTCTGTTACTAAACAATGACAACTCAAAATAACTTTCATCAGTCATCATGTTTCTTTATAACACAGGGAACAGCATTAAGTGACATACATGTAACAAATGCTTTTCTGCCCAATATCAAGCTACTGACATACCAATTCCCTCTACCAGGAGGCATGCATAAAGTTGGATACACTCTTTGCACCATGAAAATGGGTAATGATGTAATAGTTAACCAAAGACTTTCTGGGTGAGCATGTTTAACCTGTACTATAGAATTTGCGGTATATGTAGTGCAATGTTCTTGTCCTAAATTTTATGTGGTATGACAATGATGAGAATGAAAGGCTACTCGGTAGCGCAAGACGACAATCATTTCAAAGTGGTTTATAGCAGTAATGTTACTGCTATGAAGTTCCCAGATTTAGGCAATGTTTGAGAAAATCGAGGGAAAGAAAACCACACAAGAATACGACGAAGGCTGAAAGCATCCACTAGTTGTCAGTTGAGATCACTACACCAACATGACCTCTGTAATGAAAATAATTTTATCCATCAATTTTAAACATGAACTTAATTCAATTCAGGGTACGACTACGAGAAATGGATGCAGTGCCTGGAAAGCAGAGTACCTTCTATTGTTTTATATTGTGAGTGCATAACTATGGAGACTGACTGTGCAATGAAGCAGGCCAACCAATATGAAAAAGGGAAAAAATGAAGCACAAGACCTGCCAAGATGATCAAACTTATTTGCACTTGCTGCTTTCCAGCAGTCTTGAAAATTTTTTCTTCAAAGTTTGGTTGATCAGTAATCTCTGGAAGCAGGGGACAGGCAATTTATTGTTTAAAATCTTTCAAATATGCCAAGAACAGTAGTAGGGTATTGCAAGCAGCAAAAATAAAAATGATTCTCCTGTAGCTCTACTGAAAGCATTATGTTATCTGTCACACATTCCACTTAATGTTTGCCTCAGTATGCATTCTGATCCTTGTGAGATACAAAACCACTCTTAAGGGGACTGATACACTGCAGAGCATAGATAACAGCTCTGAACAGTTCATATAACTGGCATAATGAAGACTCAGAAGGGTTTTACGAGCAGTCCTTGATGACAACCACCCTACTTCAATGCAGTACCATTTTTACTTCAGATATGCATACAAACCCATGTGCTGCTTCTGTATTCATGAAAATCCACAAAAACAGAAGATTATCATCTGCTCTTTGCTTGTTGTAGCTCTCTGTCTGATTTTCCAAGTAGAACAGCGTTTCCTTAGTGTTCTGACCGCAGCTTGTAAATTACCGTAAGACTGATTACCGATCCTGCTTTCACTGCAAATGAGCCACCCCCTTAACAGCAGTCCTCTGGATGTTAGTCCTTTCCCAAAATAAAAAGGTACTTTCCTATCTGATTACTCCTTCCAAAAAAGTAATAGCCATGACAACCAGAACGATTCATTTTGTTTTGCAGTACGTATCACGACAGGTGGCCACTTTAATACCAACACCTCTGCAGCACTGTGTGTTCTTTTTCTCTATCATGTTTCTTAAAACTTTGTTTCATTTTAAGGCAATGGGATCTGTATATGGAAAATAACCATGGAGAATTCATAACCTTCTAAGTAGTTGCCATCATTACCAAGTAATCAATGAGGAATGGCTTACATAAGTGGTTACAGAACAGCCCCTGTAACCCATATGCAAAATGTACCTCTGTGATTAGGAGTATAGTTAGTTACTGGTAAGGGCAAACCAGTTCTGCACATAAAACTACCAGACACAGGGAGGTAGTCACAGAATATGTGTGTATGGCCATAAAGCTAATATACGAAAGTGTCATCTGGGTATGGGCACCATGCATCCAAGTAGTTTAGAAGATGCAATGTTGGTAAACAACTGGAGTAAGGCTGGAAGCCATCTTAAATAGGATGCCAGTCAACCTGTGAATGTGCTTGCGCATGTGCAAACACACAAACACGCAATGCAACTTTAGGCCCTTCTAATTCACTTTGAAGCAAAACTTGCGCATGTGCAAACACACAAACACGCAATGCAACTTTAGGCCCTTCTAATTCACTTTGAAGCAAAACTTTTTTTTTTTTTTTTTTTTTTTTTTTTAAATCTTTTTATTAGTTTTATATGTTCCAGAAAAAAAAAACATACAAAAACATCAATTACAAATTAAACATACTTTTGGGATGTGTGAAACAGGAGTCCTTAGCATAAACCCACATGGACTCCGGATACAGATGCTAATTATGCACAGAAGGTATGCCAAAGGAAGGGCTGCTAAAATGAAAACTAATACCACTCTTCAATATTTATTATTTAAGCAATATATAGCATTCGGGTGTGAATAGTGCAGGGTTTGTTTGGTCACAAGACCAACGCTTTACTCAAGATTTCTAATGAAAAGGACTTCCAAGATGGCTGCATACTGAACAGACTGATTAGCATTCTCTAAGTGTTAAAACACCATCTTTGGAAAATAGCATGCAACAGTTATTAAAAGTTATCCATTTGGTTAAAATTCAGTTACTGGCTGGTCACTGCAATGTCTGGATATCAACAAAGAAGAAATCCAGAGGAGGTAAGAGAAAATCAAACCAGAAAAGGAGAAGAAAAAAACTCTGGTGGGGAACAACCCTGTAGTACTTTGGCAAAAAGCAGTTCTGATTTCAGCATTGTTTACAGGAGATGGCTTCCTGTAACTTAGAGGAAAAAAATAAACCAAATGCATTTTAAGGTGTTTAAAATATGGGAGACCCTAGAGGAATATATAAAGTAAATTTCCGACAGGCCGGAAAGAAAAGAGTAAGCATTAAGTAATTTATCAGCTGATAAAATTACAGATGTCACAGGCTGAAATGAAAGAAAGATTTTCTGAATATGAGGTTTCTCAAGAAGAAATGTTTAAAAATAGCAGACTTAGAAAGACACAGCATACAGAGAAAGCATGAGATTTTCTGCTATACCAGACAAATTGGAAGGAATATATTCCACTAATTTTATGAAAGTACAAATAAGCAACTGAAGTAGCATCCCATAGCCAGATTTGTTGACTGAAGGCATACACCACGTGTATGCTCCACATTTGGCTATATGAAATCAATGGATGCAGTCATAACAGGAGAAAGAGGTGCTCGACAAAACTGTGGCAGAAGGGAGCACATTAAAAGTGGGGATGCCTGAGTGCTTGTGGAAAATTATTCTTAACTGTATACCAGGCAAAAAGTGAGTTTAATCCCTGCAATCAGGGGATGTTGAGAAGCAGATGTAGGATTTTAAGTTGCTGTATCCAGTTGTTTTTGGAATATTTTTTTTTTACTGGAGGATCAAGTACATTTTTTGGATACAGAATAGACCAAGGAGCAATTAAAAAGTTCTCCAAGCAAAGAATGAGCCAGCAAGTTGAAGAGGACTCTACTTTTCATTCTACTGACAACAGCAAAGCCCACAGAGAGAGATCATGACAGTAAACCTTCTCCACAGTTCTAAAAGAAAATGACTGAGCAACAGAAATAAGCCCAGGAGCTGACAAGCAAAACCAGAGTGCTTTACACTTAAACCAGAGACTGGTGTTGGGTTGCTGAGATAAAGACGACAACTTATAATAACGTAGATGTAGGAAATAAATGGAAGAATTGAAACGTGTCATTTCTATAAGATGTAGTTTGGGCATGAGAACTCTGCTTCTGCATGAAGTGGCTAAAACGACTGGAAGTTTACTAACTGTACAAAATTGGTGGAAGGACTCCAAAGCATAATTCCCACTTTGTCATTAAGATTTAGTAGGACAATGACAGGTACCAAGGCTATAACTGTACATAATAAAAGTATGTATAATAAATATCCTGAAGTAAGCTGCTGGCTATGTTGTTAAGCAGTTCTGTACAGTATATAGATGTATTTTAAATGTGAGATGATGGAGGGTCTCTTCAGTGAGCTGCATTTGAGCAGGTTTCTACTTGTTTGTATCAAGCTGAACTGAGGTGGGCTACCAGCCACAACCCTGAGCTGAGATACCAGACAACTAGAGGCTTCTGAGCTTCCAAAAAACTTTTAGTTATGTACTCACCATAACTTCAGATGTTTGGGATCCATCTCGCCTACATTCTGACTGATGGGTTCGGAGCCGATCCCTCGGCTCCGACTCGGCACGCTTATGCCAAAGAGCGAAGTCTCTTATTGGCTGAGCTTACTATATCCCAGGATGCACCACTACCAGTCCCCCAGATCTAGTTTGTCCGCATACATGCACACATGCACGCCTTGCTTATATAACATCGTCAGATGAAACAAGATAAACAGTAGAACTCAAAACCGTTCAATCTCTTCTGATCTCCAAGGCAGGGGGAAGGAGGGTGGGTTTTAGGAATGTAGGCGAGATGGATCCCAAACATCTGAAGTTATGGTGAGTACATAACTAAAAGATGTTATGTGATCCTATCTCGCCTACATTCTGACTGATGGGACAGCGTCCCTAGCACCTGAATCCTGGGTGGCTCACTGGAAAACACTCCTGAGTACCGTGGAACCAAATGAAGCTCGTCCTCTAGATGCCACATCCAATTTGTAGTGGGAAATGAAAGTGTGCGGATTGGACCAAGTAGCCGCAGCACAAATTTCCGATATAGCGAGCTTGGAATGAAAAGCTATAGAAGTAGCCATAGCCCTGGTAGAATGAGCTTTGATGGATGTTGTAAGAAGAATAAGCCTGAGTTATACAATCTCTGATCCATTTGGAGATAGTAGCTTTTGTGATGGTTTGGCCCAATTTATTATCTGAGAAGGACACAAACAACTGGTCTGACTTACGAAGTTGCTGAGTCCTGTCTAAATAGAAGCGTAATTGCCTGTGAACATCCAATTTATGGAGAGTGTATTCTGCTTCATTGGAGAATTTTGGGAAGAAAACTGGTAGTTCCAGAGATTGTTGGAGACAGAAACTAGAACAAACCTTTGGGACAAAGGATGGATTTGGCCTAAGTGAAACTCTATCCTTGTGAAAATCAAGTACGGTGGCTTAATAGACAGGGCTTGAAGCTCTGAAACCCTTCTTGCAGAAGTAATTGCAACTAAGAAGGCAGTTTTCCAAGACAGATATTTTAACTCACATGTAGCAGCCGGTTCGAAAGGGGAAGATGTTAATGCGCGAAGCACCAAATCAAGATCCCATGGAGGTGCAGCATGAAAAATTGGGGGTCTTAATAGGCTCGCACCTTTAATGAAAGTTTTGCATAGTCTGTTGCTCATCAAAGGAGGATCCATGGATTCGTGGAATTTAGAGATAGCCGCTAGTTGGACTTTAATAGTTGAGACAGAAGATCCTTGATTAAACAGGGATGTTAAGAATTTCAAAACCTCTGGGACAGGAGCAGAGATAGGGTCTAAGCCCTTGAGTTGAGCCCAGATAGCAAACCTCTTCCACTTACTGAGGTACAATTTGTTAGTGGTGGGTTTGTGGGCCGAAGATAAAATGTGAACAACTTCCGGGTCTAATGTGTGCTTTCTAACTAAAGTCGGAAGTGGAGGAGCCAAGCTGTCAATTTCAAAGATTGAAGGGACTGATGCCGATGTCCCAACTGATGGATTAGCAAGTCCGGAATTAGGTCTAAAGTCCACGGATCGTCCACCGCATGCTTCTTCAGGTAAGGAAACCATACCTGACGAGGCCAGTATGGGGCAATCAGTATCATTGAGGACCCCAATTGAGAAGCTCTTTGAATAACTTTGGGGAGAAGTGGAATTGGAGGAAAGGCATAAAGTAGCCCTGTTGGCCAAGGTTGTGCTAGAGCATCCATAGCTGGTACCCCCTGATGTGGGATCAAGGAGAAGAACCTTTGGCACTTGGTGTTTAGTGGAGTTGCAAATAGGTCGCAGCACGCGTCCCCATCTCCTGAAAACCTGAGCTGCTACTGTGTGGTTTAGAGACCACTCGTGAGGAGAGAGAATTGTCCTGCTCAATTTGTCTGCCAATATATTTGACCTTCCGGGATGTGGGTCGCTACCAAGAAGCGGTTGGTAGCTACAGCCCATTCCCACACTCTCATGGCCTCTCTGCAAAGGGGTACGATCTGGTCCCTCCTTGTTTGTTCAGATACCAGACCACCGACATGTTGTCTGTGTGGATGGCGATGATGCCCTGAGGAAGAAACTCGTGTAAGGCCTGTAGGGATAGAAGTACAGCCCTCATCTCCAACACGTTGATGTGGAGAAGAGCTTCGTCTGGAAGCCAGGAGCCCTGAACTAGCCTGCCCAGACAATGCCCCCCCCACCCTATCTGGGAGGCATCTGTCGTCAGGGTAACCACTGGAGAGGGAAGAACAAAGGGTTTCCTTGATCCAAATTGGATGTCTGAAGCCACCAGCGAAGGTCCCTTTTGCATATTTCCATAATCATGATGTGATGATTGAGGGGGAAGATCCTGAAAGGACCATTGCGTTGACAATAGCCACTGAAGAATCCTCATGTGCAATCTTGCCAGAGGAACTAAAAGAACCGTGGCAGACATTGAGCCTAGAACTTGTAGAACCATCCTGGCTGGGGCTTTGGATCTCGAGATTAGAGCTTGAACTTGGCCCTGTAAAGTTTGGATCCTTTCGGCAGGAAGAAAGACGCATCAATCTTGAGTCTATCTCTGCTCCTATGAACCTTATGCGTTGAGAGGGCAGCAAGACAGACTTTGACCAATTGAATGTAATCCCCAGGGTAACACCCAGGAGATGGTGGCTTTGAGGTTGTCCATTAGTAGATACCTGGTGGTTGCAGTCAGGAGCCAGTCGTCCAGATAGGGAAACACTTGGAATCCAAGACTTCTCAGGTGAGCCGTCACTACTGCCAAACACTTGGTGAACACCCTGGGGCTGTGGTGAGACCAAAGGGCAGAGCGCAAAATTGGTAATGACTGACTCCCAGGCTGAAGCGCAGATACCTCCTGGACGCCTGATGTATCGGTATGTGATAATAGGCGTCCTTGAGGTCTATGGAGCACATCCAAACATCCTTCTCCAACAGTGGGAGAATGGATTGTAACGTGACCATTCGGAATTTGGATTTCGTGACGGATTGGTTCAGTCTGCTGAGATCCAATATTGGTCTCAGGTCCCCTGTCTTTTGGCACTAAAAGAACCTGGAGTAATTTCCTGATCCGATCTGGTCTGTGGGGACCGGTTGGATGACTCCTTTTTCTAGCAGCTTTAAAGCTTCTGCGGCTGCCATTTCCCTTTGACTGGGTGGTGGGTCCGGGATTCTTTTGGACGGTGGGGGCGAGTATGTGAATGGGATGGTGTAACCTCCGGCAATGATCCGAAGCACCCATCTGTCCTGAGTGATTGACTCCCAGGCTTTTAGGTGCTTGGCAAAATGACACCCGACTGGCTCCGGAGCAGCACAGCCGGGCAATCCCTCATGACGTGTGGGAGGCTGAAGAGCCACGAAAGGACTCGCGGTCTCCAGAATTGCGGGGCCCTCTGCCGCCTCTGGGACGGCGTCTCCCTGAAAAATTTCCCCGTCCTCTGCCTCTGGAAGGGGAATCTTCCTGCTGTTGAGAGAAAAACTTTCGAGATTTGCGGAACCACATTTTCCCCCCTCCTTTAGCCTTGGGGTAAGGCCGAAAGGGAGTGGAATAACGGCACCTACGGCAGATAAAGTTTTTCCCTCTTGCTCACAGCGGGTAAGGGTGTCTTTAACCTTGGGTCCAAACAAGGAGGACCCATCAAAGGGAGCGTCGGCGAAGGAAGACTTGAAGGCCTCCGCAAACTGACACAAGCGGAGCCAGGCTTGTCTCCGTAGAGCCACGCCTGTGCCTGCCGCTCTACCCGCCTTCGGCCGCATAGGAAATGAGCCTCATGGACGAGTTAGAAATTGACGTAAGGATAGCCAACTGAGAGCTAACCGACTGGGCTAGCTGCTCAGGTAGGTTACCGAGAGGAATCTGACAACTCCTTGACCAGATCCCTCTGAAGCCTGGTAAAATGTGCCAAATAATTCAGAGACCTTAACGTAAAGGCCGCTGAAGTCAGGGTGCGCTTCCCGTACCTGTCCATACTCCTAGACTCCTTATTAGGAGGATGGACGGACGTTGAAGCCTCTGCCACGTCCTGTTGTGTAGCAGATGCCACCACCATGGCATCTACAGCCACGCCTTTAGTAAGGAACTCCTTCTCGGGGAGCAGACAAAAATTTATTTGGACGAGAAGGGACTGGTTCCACGGTATCTGGATGTTCCCACGCCCTTCGACAAACTAAATCCAGAAGCTCGTCGAAGGGCGGAGACACCCAGGAGGCGGAGGGCTGAGCCCCAAAGGCCTTGAGGAGCACTGACTCGTCAGCAGAGGGGGGTTTGGATATCCAGCCGCCTCGTTGTTTGAGGATCTCTAAGATGTCTGCAAATGAGACATCATCCGAGGACGACTTCGGGGACCCCTCTGCATCATCCAGATCAGTGTCTGAAGTAATAGACTCGGGGGAGTCCACGTGCTTCCTCTTGCACGATCTCTCCCTTGGGGTTCCTCCGAAGACAGCTCAGAAGAACCCTCAGGAGGGGAACCCCCACTGGGGGTAACCTCAGGCCCCGGGGCTCCGCTGACTACGGACAGGGGAACTGCCAAAGACCCAGTCTCCACGCCTAGGGAAGGTGCCGGTAAAGCCGGGGAGATGGCCGAAGAGGACTTGGCCAAGGCACTCCTCATGGCTCTGAAAGCCGGACCCCCAGAATCCTGGGAGTGTCCGGTCCCCGGAGCCGTGATAGCCGACGGAAGTCCCGCAGCCGCAGCACCGAGCGGGAGGCTCGGAACCGAAAGCATAGGTCCCGAAACATCACCCCCGGGTCCAGCTGAAGACGTCCGCGTACCAAACTCGGACCCGAAGGCCCGGGTTGGAGTAAGGGTCGGAGCCGACCCTGAGATCTCCACCGGCTCCAACAGCACCTGCTCCGATGGAGCCGAAGCAGTCGGAGGAGGAATGGCAATGGGGTGGGCCAAGGTCATCGGCTCCGAAGCCAACTGGGTCAGAACCGAAACAAATTTTTGGAAGACTGGGGACTGGAACAGTCTTTGGAGCACCCTGTCTATATCAGAATCTGACATCCTCGAAGACCGAGAGGAAACAGAACGGGTCCGAGACGGCCTCTCCAACGGCCCCAAAGGGCTAGGGGACCGGCTCCGAGGCGACTCGATGAGTATCGGCGCCGAGGAATACACACCAGATTCCATCGGTGCCGAGGTGGACTTGGCCGAGGAGGAAGTGTCTGAGCGGCGACCCTTGTCGGCTCCGAGAGCAGTGGAGCCGACGAAGGTGACCCGCCTCGATGCCCCAGCCATCGGCTCCGAAGCCAGAGGAGTCGACACTGGTGGCATCGAGGCAGACCGTTCCGACCTCGGCTCCAAGTCCTTGGAGCCAAGGAGAGGCCTGCCTATGTCTCTTAGCGGTCGGATCCGACGGACTGGTCGGAACCGACGCCTTTCTTTGGCGGAGAAGGAGAGGATGCCAAGGCTTCTTCAAATGAAGGCTTAATTAATCCCTTAAGAATTAATTTATTTTTCCTCTCCTGGAGGACCCTTGAGGAAAAAGCGTGACATACGCTACATGATTCCTGTAAATGTTTTGCCCCTAAGCAATACACACAGAGCGAGTGATCGTCCGTGATGGACATTTTGAAACTACATTTTACACATTTTTTAAAGCCCGAAGGCCTTGGATTCTGAGACATTATAGGGAGAATTTCAGTAATCTGACTGGAAAAATACAATTACTGGAGAAACCCTTAAGTATAGGCTTACAGTTATCACTCACAAATGACAAGGGACTTTGAAGACCCTGTAAGAACAAACAGCTACCAAAAACTTAAAGCCTTTTTACTATATGTAGAAGTAGGAGGGTTGATTAACCGGGAAGGCCCTAGATGAAGGGGGCCTGCCAAACTCAACCCAATCACACAACAAAAATTCACAACAAATCCAATCCAATCACACAACAATGTAAGAATAGCTGTTAGAACAGCTTTTTGAGAGAAAACAGCAAAAACTGACAGAAAAAGTTAGGCAAAAATAACTACTCAGCTCAGCCAGCTCGAGACCACGTCTTCGCAGGTTAGCGGCAAACGAGATCTGGGGGACTGGTAGTGGTGCATCCTGGGATATAGTAAGCTCAGCCAATAAGAGACTTCGCTCTTTGGCATAAGCGTGCCGAGTCGGAGCCGAGGGATCGGCTCCGAACCCATCAGTCAGAATGTAGGCGAGACAGGATCACATAACATCATAAGTTGCCTGTTTTTTTTTTTTTTTTGCTTATTTATACTATTTACTGTACTTTTTATTGCCTGCCGCCTATGTTTATACTGTATTTATTTACTGTGTACTAAACTACACTGTTGTATTGCACTTGTCTGCTATACTGTGCCGGTTAAATTGAATTTTATTGCTGTTTTCACTGTGTAGAAAGCTTTTTTGTGAGTTCACTATTTGTTAAGTATTTACTGGTATTTTACACTGTTTTAATCTATCTGTTCTGCATGTTCTGGTTTTCCTAAGAAGCAGTGCTTAAATAACTGCTGTGTTAAATGTTTAAAACATTCTTTAGAGCCTCCTTGCTGATTTTCTGCTGTTTTACACATTTTTTTAGTGTCTCACTGCTATTTTTCTTTTGTTTAAAACATTCTGTAGTGTTTCCTGCTGAAACTAGTTTAGCTAGTAGCTGTAGCATAGTCCAGATACAGGTTTGCTGCTTCTAGAACTGTTTGTAGTGGTTTGTTTGTTCTGAGCAAGTTTTCCAGACCACTGTGGAGTGGAAGGGCCCTATCATGCACTTTTGTGAGAGAACTGTGCTGATTGGGACCTGTCTGGTAAAGGGAGGCCGATATAGGTCTAGGAATAAGCATCCTCATTGGTCCTTTTAAATCTTTTTAAAGATTTTTGCAAGTTTTTAGCTTTTGGTATTTAGGCCCTGCTTTTGAGCAGGTTTCTGCTTGTTTGCACGTCAGTTGTGCGCCAAATACAGACAGTTAAATTCAACAAATTTTCCCTAAAACCCAGGCAGAAATATCCATCCACTGAGCTCCTCTGTGATCGATTGCGAATAGCCAACCCTAGTGACAACAGTCTTCAACCTAGCATTATGGACAGTAGGACTACTCTTGTTCCACCTGCCAACCTTGTTGACTTGGGTCGTTTGAGGCAGTGTAACAACTGCCTCATGTACACAGACAACCCTCTACTAATAACACACTCTAGTACAGAGTGCGAGAGATGGATTTACACCAAGAATCTAGAATCCATACTCTTTCTCACTCAAAACAGTAACACAGAGAAGACTGTCAACACACCCACCACTATATATGCTCATAGTAACACTACTCATACACATGGTATGCATCAAACAAAAATCCATATACATGGAGGTTCTCTCAAAAAACTCACCGAAAAACCATACACCTCCAAAAACACAAGACTACTACAACTCACACAGTCCCCATAGCACCTGTGACACATAGCAACACCAGTGTCTCACCCAGCAAGCCAGTAAGGTCTAAAACTCAAAAAACAAAATTTTCTGTCTCTGGAATCTCAATAGTGAGACACATGGATGTCGCACCCACCAGGTTGGACAAGGAAAAAGTCACGGTCAGCTACCTGTCCAGTGTCAGGATTTATCATATAATGCATGTTACTCTCTCAGCCACAAGGACCATTATGACTCTATCATAGGTCATATTGGTGTGAATGACCCAAGACATACCTCACTGGACCTGAAGAGAGAGACATGTTTGAGCTCTCTGAGTATGTTATCCCAGGCAGGTATGCCCCTAGCCTTGAGCAGCATACTACCCTCACCTAGAATGATGCCACAGTACAAACAAAAAATGTGCAAGTAAGTAAAAACGAAGAGGCGACACACACACGGCAGATAAAATCCAAACGTTTAATTAACAGCTAGTATACAAAATGTGAGTGCTTTCACATAGATCCACTACGCTTCATCAGACTAGTATACACCTCAATCAGTGTCCAGGTATGCTACACACAAACACACAAAAATAGTCCTTCCGCAGGATTTTGTGCCCACAGGATGAACACTTCTTGAACCTGGAGAACTTGTTCATCACAATGGGAACCAAACCACAAACAGCACCACTAAGCTAGAGTTATTAAACACCCTCATAAATAGCAACAGTAATAATAATAATAATAATAATAATAATAATAATATGCAAAAATAATAGTAAGAATAACAAATTACTGAAAGCCTAGTGAAGAACAGGAGAAGTTCTTCTATCTAAATAGTTTTTTTTTACAGAGAGGAAATTAAGTTAAAAATACAAGGGAAAGCTAAGCAGAACCGGCTAACAAAGACACCCCAGAAAAAGAAACTGCTAAAAATCTTACTTATAACACTAAGATGAAAGTCAGAAACCTGGTAGACCACATCCTTCTGTAAGACGTGACAAATGAGATCAGAGCTATTTGAGAGTGGGATTATGGGGAGGGGAGGAGTCAGAGCCCTGGATCCAAAGCTTCTGAAAGATGCAACCGCTGGATCCAATCAGATTCGATAACACAAAGGTTGAATCAGACAAAAGCAGGCATGACATCAGATCCACAAGAATGGGGTAGGGCTGTCTTTTTCTAGGCATTTTGTATTTGTGGAGGAGAAGGGCCGGTTTGTTGCAGAAGTATATCATCAGCATGCAGTCCTATATTATCTGGACAAATGACCTCATTAACATCATTAATAAATAAAGAGAATGGAATGGGACAAGGATGTGAAATTTCAGCAGAAAAGGTACCACTGTCAGAGGTAAGCATACCTGCAACTCTTCACTAATAACAATTTACCTGCAGCTGATTGCTAATGACAGGTTCAAGGTTTTGTACCAGTACGACAATATAAATGATTAAAAAGTGAAAAGAGTGTTGCATGGAATATGTACAAACATCAACTACACAAATACCAGTTTCCATGCTTCAGAACACACTTGGTAATAGCATAGATGGTACCCACATAGCAGATGAAGTTGGTTTGCAACCACTGACACAGGCATAATCACCAATGTAATTATTTTTTTCATTCTTTCATGGGAAATTAATAATGGACATATAGCATATGTCCAACACTGCAAGATACTGTGTTACAAGAAAAAAGAAATTATTAAATATTATGCTTTTTAATAGAAAAACATTGGGATCAACTGCATATATGTTTTATAAGGGATTATTCACTACTAAAATATGAGAGTGCTTTTATAAACTACAGTTGCAAAATTCGAGTGTTAAAAACATGTTTTATGCAATTAATACTGGCATGGCTGTTCAGCCTTAAGCTGTTAATTTCTTAAAAGGTAATTAGTACCGAGCTAGTGGTAGTAAGAAAATAGATTAGATTAACAAACCTAATTACAGTCTAGAAGGCACTAGATTTGCAAGTATAATTAATTTGTATAATTACAAATGTAAAGTCGTGTGTGCATTTTTCATGTTATATACTATTTCAGCTTTCATTAAGGACATATTTGTTTTAAGATTAATGTACCTTATAAATGTCTCAGACCCCTGTCAATACAGATTACAGTAAAGCCACAGTAGTATGCATTCAATATGCAGTGTTGAAAGAAAAACTACTGCACTTCTGTTGAAAATTAATGTAGAATGAAACCCTTTTTGTAAAAAAAAAAAAAAAAAATGAAAAAACAGAGCCCCTCACTAGCACTCTTCAAGAGAAACCTTGACGGGTGGATGGGAAACAGAAACTTTACCCCGGGGATCACTGCAGTGGCTCTGCTGGACAGAGACGCAGGGAACTAATGGCTCTGCTGGTCACAGTCACAGGGAACTAATCTAAGGGGGTGGCGAAAGCCAACACACTCTGGCTAGGCTTATAAATGCCCTTGGGCAGATAGCCTAGTACTTACCTATGAACTGAAAGGATGCTTTCAAGGTGCAGTGCTTGTTCAGAGATTGTGTTAGGCATTTCAGAGTTGGAGCTGGGTGTGTGTTACTATTTATGAATCTGAATAGTGTTAGAATTACAGCTGCATCTATTAGCTGAGAATTTTAGAAGTGGAACAACCAAATGGTTCATTCTTTGACATTTGGGAAAAAACTGGCTTGGTTTGAAACACATGGCTGCTTTACTATAACTGAAGCTAGAAGAATTTGGCAACCTGTTCTGAATGGGTCAGTTTGTCATTTTTCAGTTACACTTATAACTGGTAATTTGAGACAGGTGTTGCACTGGCAGTATGGAGATGATGGAGTATGCTGAAGACAAATGATTCTTTTTACAGAGGTAGCAAAGAGACAAAGGTTGCATGAACTGGACCAACCAAGTGAATACAGATCAGACCACATTAATTGTTATTGCCTGAACCGTCTGCATTAGTGCCTGAATTGCACCCTAATTTACTGCTAGAATGAAAAGCTAACTAGGCCATGATGTAGTAGCCAGTGTAGGAAACATGGACTTAGGGCAGATAGTTCACAGTACCATGCAATGAAATGGCAAACAACCTGGCTGCAAGTACATAATTTATTTATTTATTGCTTTTATTGACTGGGGTAGTCCAACTGGGTTGTGGTAGCTCCTTTTCAGTGGAGGCCAGGGGAGAAAGGCTCCAGTTACAAAATAGACAGTTTTATACAACACTAACAAATGTAAAGCTAACAGTTGTAATATGGACATTCAATAACTGAAGGGCAACTATAACAGAGAGAAACTACAATAAGTAAAATACGGGCAGCCATGGTGGTGCAATGGTTAGCATTGCCACCTCACAGCAAGAGGTTCTCCGGTTCGATCCTCAGCTGGGGTGCCTTCTTAGCGGAGTCTGCATGTCCTCCCTGTGGTCACGTGGGTTTCCTCCGGGTGCTCCGGTTTCCTCCCACATCCCAAAAACATGCTGTAGGTGGATTGGATACTCTAAATTGGCCCTAGGAGTGAGTGCGTGCATGTGTGTGCCTTCTGTGGAAGGTTGGGGGCCGGGCTGGCAACTCGACACTGTACAACTCCACTGCCAATCATGAGTAGACAGGTGATCCGCTGTGGCGACCCTTAACCGGGAAAAAGCCAGAAAAAGAAGATATTATATATTATTTATACATGAAAAATGAGCATACCCAGCAAGGCTTAAAATATCAATTTACAATTTTACATTTAAGGGCAGTAGAAATATGAGAGAGGAAGTGTTGGAGATAGGAGTAGAAAGCAGACAGGAGGATAAGGAAATATGATTTGTATGTATTTGTTAGCTGATAAAGAGAAAAAGAAAGTTGTAGTGAAGGTGAGTTAGACGTAGAAGGTATTGAAAGTATTACAATCTAAAACTAATGCATTTGTAATTATTTACCACTTTACTGAACTAGCACGTGTGCTTTCCTTTTCAGCCTCAACACAGGAATTACAAGGCAAGTAAGTCACGAGATCACCTGCATCTAATTAATACTCATGCTCATGATGTACATTCTGCTTCTAGTTAGCAGAAACAAGTCTGGTCCAGAATGAATTTGAGGATGCCCATCCAATCATCAATGTTAGTTACATGCCAAAAAAAACTGTACTAAACATACCCACTTACGTATGGAAAGAAGTTGGAAACAGTAGCTGTAAGGGTGCAAACAACATACCACATTGTTTTCTTGTTATCATGAAAAACTGCTTCATAGCAACCTGAAAAAGCTATTCACCGTTAGCTTCAGCACATGGCTAATATTTTATCTATCCACACTGATGGCCCTACTACTGACACCAGTGAATGCCGATCTATTAGTGAGGAAATTCTTCTATGTGGCACACCTCATCACTAAGGGCTTTCCATCCAGAAAAAAGAGGTCATTGTCCCACACTGTACTCATCCCTCATTAGACCCATTATAGGAGTACAATGCCCTGTTTGGTATGTACCTCACAAGACATCTGCAACAGCTGGAAAGGCCGCAGAAATACCTCACTAAAAGAATCACAGGCCTAAAGCAAAAGCCCTATGTTGACCGTCTAAAAAAACTCCAACTATACTCTGTGGCATATCGCCTACTCAGAGGCGATCTCTGCTTAACATACAAGGCCATGTCAAACCCTGAGCTGTTGGACATGCTACACTTAAAAGAAATCCCAATCCCTCAGAGCCACATGCTCCTGGGATCTAAACCTTGTCATCACAATAAACAAAACATGCTGGAGGGATAGGTTCCTGACCCAGAGACTCCCCATACTCTGGAACAGACTGCCCGTATATGTCAAGCAGAGCTCCTCCTTCGCCCTCTTCGAAAGGAACCCTGATGATTGGATGGGAGATGGAAAATTCACCCCGGGGATCACGTCAGTCGCCCTGCTAGACAGGGGTCCAGGGAAGTAAGTGTTGTGGGAAGAAATATCCAGGAAATTGTTAAGGCTAAGCTTGTATAGGCCCTACGGCCGTTAGCCTAGTATCAACCTATGAACTAGTGCCAGTTGTAAAACAGATTGCATAATCTTGAAACTCATCAAGGGTTTCAGTAACTGTCAAGTAATGCACCCAAACGTGCTCTGGGTTTGAAAACTGTGCATCATGCTAAGTTCACCTGTTGGGGTTGTTTTTGAAATTCACGGATTCACTAACTGATGAAAAGTGGGTGCACACTACATTCCTTAATCTGAACAAGGTTTTAAACAATACAGACAATACTCCAGACTGTGGCATTGTAGAAAACTGACATAGTGGAATGTATACTCCTTTTTAACTTGTTGGACTCCTAAATGGCATACAAAGTGTGGAGAGGTGACACACTTTCTTGCAAAATACTTATCAGTAGTAGTGTGGCCTATGGTTCTCTACTAGGACAACTATGATACAGAGTACTTTGCTAATTTGAAATCAGATGTCTAAGATCTCTAGCTAAGTAAATCAGGTGATGACTATAAACCCAGATTTGTCATTACCTCACCTGAAGACAACCATATCCACCAAAAGGGGCTAAATCTCATATTTATGAAGTCATGGACAAGTAGTAAAAATAAACTCAAAGGTATGTACTACTGCTGCATTTGGGGAGTAGTCTAACAAGATGTTGATTTGTCTTACACTATCTATTTTCAGGGTCTTTGTTTTCCGTTTGAAGAGTTGTTATGACTGACTGCTATTTCAAAATCGACAATTTGGTATTTTGCAATGTATCCACTTGTCTTTTCGTGGTAGAATGCACACTGTGGGGCAGACAAAGAAATGACAACATTAGATCAGATGCCAATTCCAGTTTCAGAGAAGGTCAAGGAACAGATTACTGTGGTTTGGGAACATGTGCAGGAAAACCGAAGACAATTTGTTAAAGAAGATTTGGGAGAGTCAGAAGGAAGGAAAGAGGAAATAAGGACATCCAGCCAAAAGATGGATGGATTACATGAGAGAAGACATGTGACAGTCAGTCACGTCTGTTGAGGAAGTTAGAAAACTGGCAGCGAAATCACGAGGTGGCAAGGGTTGATGTAACATCACTATCATCCCAATGTAAACAAAAATAAGGAAAACGGGAGTGGTGGTAGCAAAGACATACTGACTGATCAGTTAGGAAAATACTTCTCTAAGAGATTTGACTTTCAGTATGGCAATGCTAGGATAATTGCATAAGGATTTTACACTGGTTTTATCACGTCAATCCGGCAAAAACAGGGGAAAAGAAAGTAGTGTGCGTTACTGATATTTGTTTGCCAAAGACAACAGTACTGGGTCTTTGGCTTAGAAATACAAGCATTATTTGATGAACTGTGGAGAGAGAGAGAGACAGTAAAACATTACATACACACACATACACATATACATGGACAGATGTGCAGATAATACTTGTTACAGAGAGCCCCAACCCCTTATAATGCAAAGTATTTTATTTTATTTTTATTTGACATTGGTTTAGCAGGGAGGTCCAACTGGGCTAGCAGCCCATTTTCAGCAGAAGCCCAGAGAGAAAAGCTCCACATATAACAGTTTAATGTTTACACGAGTATAACATTTAAAAAGTTTAACATTATGATAAACAATCTGAGACAGAGTACAATCATTACAATAGTTTTTGGATCAAAAGGTACAATCATAGTTGAAGGATCAAACGAAGACAAATACTCGTTTTACACAATTAAATAATGCAGATATATTGGATTATACAAAAATTAGTTTGCAGAAAGCAGATAACCATTCAAATATTTCTAAACACAATTTTGAGAAATACAAGTAGTATGAACACATTCAAAATGTGGATATGAGTATTAACCGAGTCATGGACAGCAGCAATCACATTTGAAGAACATTGTACAGTTTTTATCAGAGGATTCTGATAAGATCTGAGGTAAGTAGGCAAGAAATAAATAAATACATAGTGGGAGAGAACGCGGAGAAGTAGAAATTTAGAGAAAATTATACCTATGATCGTTGTTTGGAGAGATTACGAGAAGACCTAGGGTTGACTAGGAAAATTGGCAACGATAAACGTAAAGCAGAATAAAAAAAAATGATGGAGAAATGTAGAAGAAAAATTAGAAGCTCAGCCTGGGGATGAGCAGGAGCATAGCCAGTTGTCATTTAGATGAGTTTTATGCAGATTTTTGAGCAAAGTAGGGTTACTGGTGTTAAGAATGTTCTGAGGGATGAAATTCCATGCTTTAGAGATGTGATATGAATAAAGGGAGTCCCCACAGCTGTTACTGGATTTACATACTTTTAGCAAGAGTTTGTTAGAGTATCTTAGGGGGTCTTTTATTAGTGTTGGTATGTACAAGGGTTTGGATGGCTGGACATTTCTCAGGTTGATATATGACAGAATAGGCTAGTACAAGTTGGTTCAGGGGATAGGAGGGTTAGGTACCTCTAGCCATTTTAGTTTTTGGAGAGCAACACACTGATGGGTTCTGTGAGGCAGGTTTGCAGCAAATTTGGCAATTTTGTGGTAACATACATTTAGCTTGTTTAGGTCTGATTTTCCAAGGTTTGTGAATATGGGGGACGCATGCAGAAGTGTATATAATACAGTGGGTACAAAAAGTGCAAACACCCCTGCTAAAATGCCAGGTTTTTATGATATAAAAAAATGAGACCACAATAAATAATTTCAAAACTTTTCCCACCTTTAATGTGACCTATAACCTTTACAATTCAATTGAAAAACAAATCTGTTAGGGGAAAAATATAAAAAATAAAAACCGTACAATGAGCTGGTTACATAAGCCTACACACCATTAAACTAATACCTTGTTGAAGCATCTTTTAATTTAATTACAGCATTCAGTCTTCTTGGGTAAGAGTCTATCAGCATGGCACAGCTTGACTTGGCAATATTTGCCCACTCTTCCTTGAAAAAGCGCGCCAAATCTGTCAGATTGCGAGGGCATCTCTTGTGCGCAGCTCTCTTCAGGTCAACCCACAGATTTACGTCTGGCCTCTGGCTGGGCCATTCCAAAACTTAAATTTTCTTCTGGTGAAGCCATTCTTTTGTTGATTTGGATGTATGCTTGGGGTCATTGTCATGTTGAAAGGTTAAATTCCTCTTCATCTTCAGCTTTCTAGCAGATGCCTGAAGGTTTTGGGCCAAAAGTGACTGGTATTTGGAACTGTTCATAATTCCCTCCACCTTGACTAACGCCCCAGTTCCATCTGAAGAAAAGCAACCCCAAAGCACAATACTGCCACCACCATGCTTCACCATAGGGATGGTGTTCTTTTGGTGATGTGAAGTGTTGTTTTGCACCAAATGTACCTTTTGGAATTGTGGCCAAAAAGTTCAACCTTGGTCTCATCAGACCATAACACATTTTCCCACATGCGCCTGCGAGACGATGCATTGTTTTGCAAATTTTCTGTCTTGCAACCCTACCCAATAGTCCAGGCATATGGAAAATAAAGGAGATTGTTGTCATATGTAATACACAACCAGTACTTGCCAGAAATTCCTGCAGCTCCTTCAGTGTTGCTGTTGGTCTCTTGGCAGCCTCCCTGACATCTTGTCTTTTCGTCAATTTTGAAGGGGTGTCCAGTTCTTTGCAACGTCACTGTTATCTCGTATTTTCTCCACTTTTTGATGAGTGTCTTCACTGTGTTCCATGGTATATCCAATGCTGTGGATATTTTTTGTACCTTTCGCCTGACTGATACCTTTCAACAATGAGATCCCTTTGATGCTTTGTAAGCTCTCTGCAAACCATGGCTTTTGCTATAGCAGGCAACTCAGTAAATGTCAGGAAAATCCTACTAGGGCAGCTGAACTTTATTTGGGGTTAAGCAGAGTCTCTTTAATTGATGGCAGGTGTGTACCCAAGAAGACTGAATGCTGTAAGTAAATCACAAGTTGCTTCAACAAAGTATTAGTTTAAGGGTGTGCACACGTATGCAACCAGCTTATTGTACATTTTTTATATTTTTTCCCCCAACACACTTGTTTGTTTTTCAATTAAATTGTACAGGTTGTAGGTCACATTAAAGGTGGGAAAAGTTTTGAAATTATTTATTGTGGTCTCATTTTTTTATATCACAAAAACCTGGCATTTTAACAGGTGTGTGTACACTTTTTATATCCACTGAAGGTGGGTCCTAGCAATAGCTTGTCTAAAGGAGTTAGTAAAGTGAGGCTTAATTCTATACAGAGAACCTAGTTTTATGTCATTTTTTTTTAATGGCAAGTGATCCATGTCTGTCAAATCTCAAATTACTATAAATAGTGACACCTAACAGCTTGGTTTCTCCCATTTTAATTTCTCCAAATCTTCTGGGTTTCTAATATCATGACGAGAATGGACCCCATTCCTAAGTCAAAGTATGATTAAAGCTCATGAAATTAGTATTCTTACACTCTTTGATGTCAGCCAAAAGTGCTCTTCGCAGCACCCACAACGTGTCCAGTAATGACTCCTTCTGCAATTTGTATGGAGTTACATGCATAGGTAGCATATCTAAATATGATTGTAGACTCTTTTTTTAGAAGACCTGTTGCTCCTACTACTATTGGAACACTCTGGATATCTTTCTTCCACACTGCTCTCATTTCTGCTTGCAAATCTTGATATTTTATGACTTTGTGTCTCTCTCTCTGTGCAGGATACTGTAGTCACTGGGTGTGGTCATTTCAATGCTCAATGCTACTTTTGTCTTCTTTTCTTAGACCACTACATCCGGTTTTCTTGCATCTATCTTTTGAACTGTTATTAATGGATGATCCCATGTGATGTAGACTTCATAATTTTCTACGATGCTTTGTGGCTCATGTTTTCAGTGTTTTTCAGCTAATTCAGTACCATAATGTTTGCACAATCCCACTGCAGCGGTCTCGCCATATTATTATGCCTAATCAAACAAATATCAGCACAAACTCAAAAACCAGCAGAACCAGCACTCGGACACTAGCCACAAGTCAAGAAGATTGAATTTATTTCTGGTTAAGCACATTCTTCCCTTGGTAGGGACTTCTTCAGAACATTAATTTGTACTAAGGGTATTTAAGGGCTGGGTTTTTCTCGTATTTCTTGTATTAATTGTTCTGAAGAAGTCCCTACCAAGGGAAAAAAGCACTTAACCAGAAATAAATTCAATCTTCTTGACTTGTGGCTGGTGTCCGAGTGCTGGTTCTGCTGGCATATTATTATGCCTTTCAGTATACAGTCCATTTGCCATTAGTATGTTGCAACCAACAACGAGGTGTTCAACTGTTTCCAATTCTGTTTTGCAAAACCTACATTTGTCCATTTCTCCCACATGTTCAATGGACTTCGTAAACCAACATGTACATAGCCCACTATCTTGTGCTGCCAATATTAACCTTTCATCTCTTGGCTTGAATTTGCCTCCCCTTAACCATTCCTGCTTTCTTCCTGATTAGCATGAGGTTCTCCCACAAGTTTTCTATACTTGCAATTATATTTATGCATTTTCCACATTTCTTGCCTTCTCATCTGGTCCTTCACCTTATATTCTTTATTTTGTTTTTTGGCACATTCAGTTGCTGCATGTTTTTTTTATCTACTTCTGGTTTGATTTGCATTCCTGCTAGATGCCGATATGCTTCTTCTAGATTAAGCAGAAAAGTCATCTTACATTTATTCTCCTCAGGTTTCAAAACTTTCACTATGTTTGGGTCTTGTGAGGTCAGCAGGTATGTGTGGAGTCCCACAATTGCAGATCTATACACTTAACTTCAAGGAGGTCCATTCCTCCTTCAGAATGGGGAATATATAATCTTGCTATGCACTGATTTTTATAAATCATTTGATCAGCATGAAGCATCCTTCTTGTTTTCCTATTTCATCTATCCAACATGTTTTGGGGCCAGTCAATCACTCCAAAAGTGTAAGTTAGGACAGGAAGAGCAAATTGGTTTTTAGCTTGGATTTTGTTTCTAGATGTCAGTGCTGTTTTCAGGATTAATTCAAGCCTTCTGAAATATTCCTTACTAAGTTTTATTTGCATTTGTTCATGTTTTATTGCTGATCCTTCATCAATTCCCAAATATTTATACACTCCTTCTTGCTCAAGTTATTTTATATCACAGTCTTGTCCCAAACTGATGTTTTCCTGGTGTTGCAGTTTTACTCTGCTTTAAATGTTGCTTTTGTACATTTATCAAAACCAAATGACATTCTTATATCATCTGAAAAAGTTTTAACAACTTGCAGTTGTGCTTTCAGTTCCTCATCTGATGAGCTATACAGTTTTAAATCATTGACAAACAAAAGATGAGAAGTCTTTAGAAGTCTTTACACTTTGTTGTTTTCTAGGAGCCAAATTATAGTCATGGCCTAAGCTGTTAAGTAGCCAGCTTAATGGGTTATGGGCAAGGCAGAATAGCAGTGGTGACAAAGTCACCCTGGAATATCCCCCTTTGAATTTTGGTTTCTGAGACTGGCTCGATTAATGTGTTGTTAGATGAAACTATCAAAGTGCTGAATGAGGTTGTTGGGTTTGTTATGGATGTTAAGGAAAAGCATTAACTGGGTTTTGTTAGGGTTTAGAATGTACTGATGGTTGTGTAGGTAAGATTTAATGGCAGAAAAGGATTTTGGGGTATTTTCTTGATGCTGTGGCAGGAAGGGTGCAGCACAGATGAAAGTGGAGTCATCTGCATATTGGATGATAGCGACAAGGCTAGTGGCGGTGTGTAATTTGTTTGTGAAGATAGAGAGGAGAAGTGGTCCTAGTAGAGAGCATTGTGGGACACCGACCGGTACTGGTAGCAGGGGAGAGAGATCATTTTGCCACTTCACAGCCTGTTGGTGATTGGAAAGATAGATGTGGAACCAGAGGAGGGTTTCTTGAGATATGTTAAGGGATGTAAGCTCATATATAAGAGCTTTTGATGGTATTCTGTGTCAAATGCCTTAGACATCTCTAGAAAGATAGATGAGACAAATTGCCCATCATTTTTGATTGATTTACAGTGGAAGTGAAACTTAACAGGGCAGTTGTGATGCTGTGTCTGGGCCGAAAGTCATGTTGTGAATTGGTTAGCAAATTTTCAGTTAACAGATGGTTCAATAATTTTGAGTGTATGCATTTTTCCAAAATTTTTGAAAGAGGTGATGAAAAGAAAATTGGTCTACAATTGGTAAGTTCCAGTGAGAAGCCACCTTTGTGGAGCGGTATTACATAGGTGATTTTCCGTATCTTAAGTATGCATTGTTCAGAGATAGATCTATTGATCAAGACTGATGCAGGGTAACAGATGACATCAGCTGCTAACTTGAGGTATTCATTTGGTAGCTGATCAGCAGCAAGTGATGTGGGTTTCAGTTTGTTTCACAATTTTATCTGTTTGGACAGGTTGCAGGAAGAGTATAGCAGGGGTAACACTGGTTCCAGGTGGGGTGCCTATTGTAGTATTGTTATCGTTTTTGTTTTTTTTATTAAGTGAGAGTACAGAGTTGGTGAAGAAAGAGTTGAACTGGGTAGGTATACTTTCTTTAGAAATTGGGGTTTGGGGTTGAGGTTTGTTCTGGATGTAGAAGTTGCTAGATGGTACCCCAAAACTTTTGTGGATTGTTTAGGTGTTTGTGTTGTATACTGTATACTGGTATAGAAATGTTTATCATTCTTGATTTGTTTTTTTGGATTTATTTCTTATGTAATGATAGTTATCAAATAAGTGTTTAGTTTTGTTGACTTGATATAGGGACCAGAGTTTATCTCATTGTTTTAGTAGTTGTTTTGTTTCTTTAGTAAGCCAAGGACAGTACTTTGTTTTAGTTCCAACATTTCTGATGGAAGCCAGACTGCTTAAAATATCAAGAAATTTATTGTTAAAATACTGAACAGCTGAATTAAGCAGGAGGTGTTTTAGGGGTGACCAGTCACAATTCTGGAGAACTAATTTAAAAGTGTTTGTAGAAAAGCTTCTTTTGATGTGTACTTGCTTGTATATTACATTTTTTAGTTGTACAGTTATGGTGCCTCAGGAGGTACATTGGTAGGTGGTCACTTAGACTGTCTAGGAGACAACCTGAGTGATAGATTAATGAGGGTTTGTTGGTTAGGGTCCAGTCAAAAATTGACTGTTTGTTGCTGTGTTTGTCTACCCTAGTTGGTTTGATTACTATTTGGGTGAAATCATGCAAGTTTAAGTAGTTGGAAGGGTTTTCTGAGGAACAAGTTTGCTAATCAGTATTTAAGTTTCCTGGCTAAATGTGATGGATGTCCATGAGAGTAGGTTTTCAATTACACATGGGTTGTTGCCAGGGGGGGGGGGGTGCATACTGATAATAATATTATGTGCTTGTTGTGGTAGATATTTAGGCAGGTGGCTAATAGCTCAGTGTTATTTAGGTCTGGGGGGTGGTTAACTTGTAATTGCTCCAGATTAAGTATGTCTTTATATATTATTGCTACTACTCCACCTCGCTTGTGTATTCTATCTTGTCTATGGATGTTGTTGCCAGGGGGTAAGATTTCACTATTGTTTATGTGGGGTTTAAGCCAGGTTTCTGTTAAGACTGCTATGTCAGGGCTGTACAGAGAGAGGGGGTAGTGTGTAACTCATGTATTTTGTTTAGTAGGCTCCTGAGTTTAATGTTAATGAGGAGAATGTCTGAGCTTATTCAGGGTATACTGGTGAAGGACAAGCAGAGTTTGATGACTGGGTTGTTTGTTGTGTGCAGAAAGGAACTTGTTAGACAGATGTGGGGCCTGGGTTTGGGTGTATGTCACCACTTAATTGTAAGCATGATTTTTTATGATCTGATGAGTGTAAGAGTTTAGCTGATGGCTGGGAGTGTTTAACTGATATATGTAGAGAAGTAATTCTGTGCAAATATTTGTTATGGAAATAGTTCAATTTTAGAGGAGTTGAAAAGATGTGGTGCTATATAGATGTTAGTGTAAAAGGTTTGAGGTAGGGAGGGGGAAGGGTATGTGGGGGAACATAAGTTGATAATTGGGAGGTCGTGAAAAGTTGTGAGGTGGAGGACTAGTAAGAAAAGGCTAAGGATAGTTATGGGAAAGCATAACATTTTTGTGTGGAGGTAAGATGTATATGGTAAACTATATGATTAAGAGAGGTAAAAGTAATTGGAGTATGAATGTATAATGATGGGGTTGGAATTGGGATAGCCTGTAGGTGGGGTTACTAAATTAATCTGAGATGCCGGATAATGACTAGGAGGTGGGATGAGGTGGGTGTGGCATGGTTAAAATAAATTAAGTTGTAGTGAGGGTCGGTAGGAATTGCGGGTAGGATAGTGGAGCAGAATGAGCCCGAGTGCTGCGAGGGTGAACAGAGCAGGGAAGGAACCAAATGCAGCAGAAAAATAACAATCAGGTGAGATTACTCTCATTGATTTTCTTCGTCTTCCCTGATGACTGACTAGTAAAGGGTTTGCGTCAAAGCAGCAGAGTAATAGCTTTTTTTCTTGAGGAAAAAGGCCAGAGTGGGAATTTAATATTGAAAAACAGAAGAAAACACGGACTACCTAGCATGACTATTAGAAATGGAGGGAGGAAATTTAAAGGGGTGTGGGAAAGGGCAGGCAGCTGTCTCCCTTGGCGGAGTGTACATTCTTTGACAATGAATAACTCACCATTATTCAGTTTATTGGCAACTTCAATTTTTACAATTATATAATGTTCTTGCATCAGTGACAATGAGCCAACATTGGTTTATTTTTCAGTCCCTGCTTCAGTCCACCATATCCACGAGTGGCAGGTTCTGTTGGTTACTTCACTTTCTAACAATGGCCATGCTCGAGGAGTAGACAGGGGTAGATATAAAGCTGAGTACAGCAAATTGTTTTTTTTTTCCATCCCTGCTTCAGTCCACTGTATCAAGAGTGCTAGATTCTGTTGGTTATTTAATTTTCTTAGTGGCCACGCTCGTTCATAGGTATGTACTAGGCTAATGGGTCCTGGAGCCTTTACAAGCCTAGCCCATAGAAGTGCCCTGCCATCGTGCCACCCAATGATAGTACCCAGTGCCTCTATCAAGTAAAGCCACTACAGTGATCTGCGGGGTGAACTTTCCCATCCACTCATCAAGATTTCTCTTGAAGAGGGCCAGTGAGGTGCTCTGCTTGACATGTATGGGAAGTCTATTCCAGGGCATGCGAAGTCTCTGGGTTATGAACCTGTCCCTCCTGCATGCTCGGATTGTGGTAATGAGGTTGAAGTCTCCGGAACATGTGGTGTGGAGGGATTTGGGTTACTTCAGATGTAGCATTTCTAACAGAGCTGGGTCAAACATGGCTTTGTAAGTCAAGCAGAGATTGCCTCTTGTTAGACGATATGAGACAGAGAATAGCTGGAGTTTTCTGAGTCTGTCCAGTGTAGGACATGTGTTTAAGGCCTAGAATCCTCTTCGTAAGGTACTTTTGTGGCCTTTCCAGCTGTTGCAAGTGTCAAATGAGGTACATGCCAAATGGGGCATTATACTCTATGACTGCCCTAATGAGGGAAGAGTAGAGACAGAGATGATGACCTCTTTCTTCCTGGATGCAAAACCCTTGGCAATGAGATGTGCCACATAGAAGGACTTTCTGACCACAGTGGCAATGTGGTGGTCGAAGGAGAGGTTGCTATTATCCCGTGTCCCCAGACCTCTTATAATGTCTTCAGTGTTTAGTGGGCTCCCACTGATGTGGTAATTAGTGGGAACTGAGCTTTTCCCAAAGGGGATGACAACGCATTTTTTGGCATTAAGCTTCAGGCCATGGTTTTGACACCAGTCATTGGTCTTGTGGAGTAGACAGGAGTAGATATAAAGCTGAGTACAGTGAACTGGTTTATTTTTCATTCCCTGCTTCAGTCCACCATATCTGCGAGTGGCAGGTTCTGTTGGTTACTTCATTTTCTAACAGTGGCCATGTTCATGAAGTAGATAAGAGTAGATATAAAGCTGAGTACAGCAAATGAGGACACTCAATGCCAGGAGATGAACAGCTGCAGTGGGACTGATGCAGACCTTTATTGGTGATGAACTGGTTTGTACACGTGGTGCTTGAAACACTACTTGTGTAAAATGGACTGTTGATAAAAACAAAAGTAATCATTTAGCCAATCTCCAGTTTTTCATAAGAAAAAAGTTTGATTTTGATTTTAATTTTATGTTGCTTACAGGAATGCAGTACATGTTGCATTTTGACCCTGAGTGAGTGGTAATTACATCAGCATGCAAATCAATTTATGCAAGGCTAGGTTTTTAGGCAAGGCTCAAAAGACAAACCCACCTCCATAGGTATCACAAGGGATAAGAAACTAAGAGTAATGCTACTCAACGCCAGAAGTCTAAACCTCAAGATGCACGCACTCGAAACTCTCCTTAGCATGGAGAACATCGATATCTGTGCAGTAACAGAAACCTGGTGCAGGGCTCCCGAGAGCACCCCAGCACTACCAGGTTATACCTCATACCATGCTTTTCGGCCCCAAAACTTGGACTGAACCACAAAATGAGGGGGAGTATCGATATTCATCAAAGATACCCACACCTCCAGGTTGGTGGCAAAGCACGAAGCATCACAGACTATCCATGTGCAACTAACAGTGGGTAAAACTGCCTTCCAGTTTATAGCCTGCTACAGACCACCCTCCCAAACCCAGGAACCCCACTCGGCCTTCCTGAGAACACTGGAAAATATGAAGGTCTCTCCAAACACCATTATATTGGGCGACTTCAACTACCCAAACATAGACTGGGAGCATTACTCTAGCTCCAACACCCTAGCCCAAAGGTTCCTAGAATTTATAAACTCAAATGCTATGGAACAACTTGTTACCACTCCCACAAGAGGGGAAAACATACTGGACCTGATCATCACCAACATGGGGACTCTATGCTCCAGAGCAGAAGTGTATCCCTCACTGGTAAGATCAGACCATAAACTAATCTCACTGGATATTCACATCCCGACCCTATCCCCTGCCCAGAAAACCACAGTGAAAAACTTCTCTAAAGCAAATTTTACACTCCTCAAAACTGAGGTGGAATCCTTCAAAGCCCCCGGGCCTGTGGAAAATACGTCCCAGACCGCAGAATCCTTTATAAACGCATTCTATGAACACCTTCAGGAATGCATGGATCATGCGATCCCAAATAAAACCAAGACCCAATCCTCCAAAGGCAGACATCCTGTCTGGTGGACCCCAGCCATAAACAAACTATACAATAGAAGGAGGAAGCTACTAAATGATAAAGGAAAATCCCAAAAAGGGAAGGCATCACTGATCAGTATTAGCAAAAAACTACGGGCACACATAAAATTGTCTAAGGCCAGCTTCGAGAGAAAAATTGCACATGACACTAAGGATAATCACATGGCTTTCTTTAGTTATGTTAGGAACCTGGGTGGTAATTCCCAGATATGCTCAGAATTAGTCCAAAATGAAAAAAATACACCGAACCCACAGACATTGCCAACATCCTAGCTGACAGGTTCAGCGCAAACTCCCCCCCCCTCCCCACCAAAAGGGCAAATATCTATCCCAGCAGAGTGCTGCTCCCCTGACATCTCAGATGCTCAGGTAAGAGCTGCCCTCTCCAAAGCAAAAAACACAGCATCAATGGGACCAGATGGTGTCCCGGGCTGCGTCCTACATGAACTCCAAGAAGAGCTAAACCCAAACATAAAACTACTGCTCAATCTCAGCCTTATTACAGGATATGTGCCCAAAGAGTGGCGTACAGCAACAGTGGTCCCTCTCCATAAAGGTGGTGCCTCAACGGATCCTGGAAACTATCACCCCATAAGCCTGACTAGCTTGGTCTGCAAAGCTATGGAAAGGATCAACATGGACCTCATAAATAAAGATATTGGGGACCTACAAACACTGGATCCTACCCAGTTCGGCTTTGTTAAGGGCAGATCCTGCCTCTTAAACCTGGTTGATTTCTTTGAAACAGTCACCAAGGCCATTGACGAGGGGAAGGTGGTCCACACAGCCTACCTGGACCTCACAAAAGCCTTCGATACAATACCCCACTCGGGCATTATAGATAAGCTCACCAGCTTAAATATAAACCCTTATGTCACTAGATGGATTGCAAACTGGCTCAAGGACAGAACCCACATGGTTAGAATTGCTGGAGCCATGTCAGACTCCAAACCAGTTACAGGTGGTGTCCCACAAGGCTCAGTCCTGGGACCTCTCTTGTTCGGTATATATTTCTCGGAGGTACAGGCCAACACAGAAGGACTGTGGCTGACCAAGTTCGCAGATGACTGCAAACTGGGTGCCATAATCGACTCTCCAGCCGAAACAAGCATCCTCCAAAAGGGCCTCATAGAAACAGACAACTGGTGCCAGAGCCATGGCCTCAAGCTAAATGCCAAAAAGTGTATAGTCATCCTCTTTGGCAAAAACAAAGTGCCCACAAATTACCACATAGGTGGAAATCCATTAAGTACAGAAGAAGTAATTAGGGACCTGGGGACCCAAGTTGATAGCAATCTCTCATTTGACAACCACGTGGCCAAAGTGGTTAGAAAAACATTTTATATAGCCCACCTAATCATGAAGGGATTCACATCTAGATGAGGGGAGGTCATCGTGCCTCTTTACTCATCCCTCATCAGGCCCATAATTGAGTACAATGCCCCTTTTGGGATGTACCTTACCAGACACCTGCAGCAACTGGAAAGACCCCAAAAGTACCTCACCAAGAGGATCAAAGGGCTCAAACAGATGCCATATGCTGCCCGGTTAAAGAAACTCCAGCTCTACTCAGTGGCATACCGCCTGTTCAGAGGCGATCTGTGCCTGACGTATAAAGCCATGTCCAACCCGGAATTAATGGACATGCTGCACCTCAGAAAATCCAAATCCCATCGAGCCACGCGCCCGAGAGACTTGAACCTCAGCACTGAAATAAATAGGACATGCTGGAGGGACAGATTCATAACCCAGAGGCTCCCTTCACTCTGGAATAAAATCCCAGTCCAGGTTAGGCAGAGTCCCTCATTGACTCTCTTCAAGAGGAATCTTGATGAGTGGATGGGAGATCGTAGGTTTACCCCGGGTATCACTTCTGTGTCACTGTTAGACAGAGGCACAGTATACTAACCTCGAAAAAGGGCATAGCAAAATAAATTTAAAATGGGTGGCGAAAGCCAAACACATTCTGGCTAGGCTTATAAATGCCCTAGGGCAGATAGCCTAGTATGAACCTATGTACAATACCACCTATAGTTACTATTAAACTAACACTTGCTCTCATTATTTTGAAAATGTCAATAGCCCTTATGACAGAATGGTGGAAAATTTTGATATTTTGGCCAAGGTTATGCTGGCTTACATGTGTGTGGCAGTGCTATTGTTGACATTTACTTTTGAGTGCACTAAACAGTAAGAAAAGTACTTCTCATTTATTTGACCTATCAGTGTAAATAGACAAAACTGGAGGAGTAGAGATACCAAAGATATCATTCACTTAGACCATCAGTAGTTCAGTTTTGTTAAAGACAAATCATGTCCAATTAACTTCCTTAGTGAATGAGGCTGTGGACTGTAGTCTCTTGCTCCACACAGATTATTTGGATCTGTTTAAGGCTTTTGATATCATCCCCTGTTCTGGTGTTCTAAATATGCTAAGAGATCTAAACTTGGACATGCACATGGTGAGTTGTATAGCAAACTGACTAAAAGATAGAAGCCACATAATTAAAGCAGTAGATGCCACTTCAGAAACCAATAACTAGCAGTGTACCTCATGGATAAGTGTTACAACCATGTTTATTTTGCATATGACTGCACAAGCACTTAAATAACCTGAATAAAACAGAACTAGACAGCCACTGACAACTGAACATGAAATATGTGCATGTCTGTCAAAGCATATAGAGCGTGTATTTTGATTTAACATATAAACAGGAAATTATTAATTTTACATGGAAAATTGTATTTTTTTTTTTTTGGTTCTTATTTCACAGGAACACACTAATGATATGATTGAGATGCATGTTGTTTGCCAGGTTGGCAAAATACTAACTGTATATTTTTGTGAAATGTATAGCAAAATCAGAGTCTGCAAATGGCTACAAGAGACTACCAGTAGTACTTAATAAAGGAATGTTTCTCTGTAACAGAAAAGGGTATTACAGCAATTTCTTCAGAACATTATATCATGACCTTCTGCTAAAAAATGTGTTTAGATGGTAGCTCTACCTGTAAAGACATATGCAATTTTGTTTTATTATAATGCAGTTTATTGCAAATAAGTCCTAAACTGAGTGGTTTAAAAGCCAGTGATAAAAAGCTTTTTGTATTCAGAAGCAATGAATAGGCTTTTTGCTTTTGATGCATTGGCAAATCAGTAAAGAAGTATTTTGCACCAACAAAGTAATCAGAGTTGTTGTGTCTTTCGGCTTTTCCCGGTTAGGGGTCGCCACAGCGGAACTCCAGTTCACTAATGATTGGCAGTAGATTTTTAGTTGCCAGCCCCAATGCACAACCTTCAACGAAGGTACGCCCATTCATGCATGTCTCCACACAGAAGACGCTCTAGCTGTGAATCGAAGAGGACAACGTCTTACTGTGAGGTGACAACGCTACCACAGCATCACCACTGCAGTATAGCCCAACAAAGTAAAGTAACAAACAAAGTAATCAGAGTACTGAGCAAAAATTCAGTATGAAACCCACAATGAAAACAGAATAAAAACCAAAATGTTAGACTGTGACAGCAATGGCTCATGGACTAAACCCACTCAGGCTTGTTTTTGAAAGACTCAGTCTTCCTTTGAAACTTCATTACGGAACTTTCATGTAACAACAAGAGTATTCAGTTATGAAGCACACCTAAAGTCTCCTGTTTTAACTTGATAGCTTCTTAGTGCAGCTCTCCTCTTCATTTCACCCAGCAGCTTTAGCCACTTGAAAATATGGCACTTCAGCTACAATACACTACAACTGAAAAAATATTTTTTTCAAGAAAAATATTGAGATGTTTTACTTTAAATGTATTGACAACTCAGTAAAGAAGTATCTTAAGCTATTTTTACTTAGTGCACTGAGCAGAAGATCACCACAGCACCCACAGTGAAAACGGACTGTAATGCAAAATATCAGACCATCAGTAAAGGTGCATGAACTCAAGCAAAGGCTACATTCCTGTCCAGTTGTGATGATATTATAAAACATTCAGGTAATAACAGGATGTTTACTAAAAAAACACAGTTATGACTGCAACTCAAACCACAGATTATCCAGTTCAATATACTTTTACTCCACAGCTTTACTTGCTTGAAAGCTAGAAACTGCAGCCACAACATGTTACAATTAAAAATATATATACCTATATATGTATATATATATATATATATATATATATATATATATATATATTTATATATATATATATTTATATATATATATGGGAGCCCTTCATTTGTTCAAAATTTCAAATGTTCGAAACTCATATGGCCGACACCATATGAGTGAACGTTTGAAAGGCCGACAAATGATAGCGGAGATCCCGCTACAGTGCGGGACTAGGAGATTCCCCTTTCCTGCACTGTAGTGCGATCTCAGAGTAATAATATTTAAGTAGCAGGGGGTATGGGGGGATGCAGCCGCCCTGCATAACACAGTTTTGCTGTGTTTACAGGTAGGTAAATGGTGCTATTTCAGGATGTCGGTATTTTGGAACGTCGATCATATGGTCTCAGCCATATGAAAGTCAGCATTCTGAACGGTCGACATTCTGAAGTAGATATATATATATATATATATATATATATACACATTTTTTTTTTTTGGAAATAATTGTTTTCACTTCTAAGATACCACAAGTTTGGTACACATACATTCTGGACATTAGTTTTATACAGTCTTTCATGCAGAGGTCAAACAGCTTTTAGATGGAAACAAAATATTGTGCGAGAGTATGACAACAATTTCTGAAACTCTGGCTCTACTGGCTGTATATAAAAGGCCATTTATCAATTCCCTGAAAACAGTTTACAATAAAAATAAATATGGGACTTGTACTAAGGTACTTTGGTACAAAATATCCACATGGTGTCTTAGTGAACTGTGCTGCTTTTGAGTGTGTACACTACCTTTGACCACGAAGGAATGAAAAATATAATAAACACGTAGCTCTTTGGCAGATTTTTTTCTCCCCAATAAACCAGACCAATAAACAAACAGAGGTGATCCTGAAACTGCTACTTGGATTCACACATCACCTGCCACCAAAATTTGTGCAGAGATCAACTACTGTTAAAGTGGAAACAAAGTACTGTGCCAAACTTTGACAACACAGGACCTTTAAAACTCTGGCTTTGCTAGAGATCTGTAAGAGGCGATATGTCAGCCCCTCAAAGACAGTTCACATTAAAAAAAATCAGGAGCTTGTAATAAGGTACTTTGGTAAAAGAACAAACATACTGCCCCAGAGGATTGTGCCTCTTCTGAGAGTCTGCCTTACTTTTGGTTGTGAAATGATTGCATAAATATAATGGTCATATTGATGGTTGATAGATATTGTCCCACCAAATTATCACTAACCAATCAAAATCAATGCTATAAAAGTCATTTGACCTCATACATAAGCCGCCCCCAGTCCTCTTGTCCAGATGCCAAACAGCACAAAGGTATTTACTAAGTGCAGACTGTGTCAATAAAAGCGCCCCAAAAACCTGCATTTACCAGATATATATTACAGGCCATACATCCATTTCACAAAGAAAATTCACTGAATAAACAAATCAGTCAATCAATCCTGGGTCTTCTAATAATGTAATTTGGTACAAAACGCACACTATCCCAATGGAATGTCCAACCTCTGAGCTTGCACTGCTTTAGACTAAAAATGAATCACACAAGTATAAGGCCATACTTCTTTGGCAGATCACAACAAGCTATATTAGTAATCAGAGGTGATCCTGCAACTGCCATTCACTTTCATAAATCTTCTGCCTCACCCCAACAAACCACATCAGTAATTAGAGGTGATCCTTTAACTGCCTTTTGCTTTCATAAATCAGCTGCTCCCCAGCCTTTTATTTTGAGTACCCAAAGAATAACCAAGTACAGTGGCAGACTGTGACAAAAAAAAAAAAACCTCAAATGCTGTGTTTCCTAGCTGTGGTCATATTTCAGTTCCTCAAAAACAGTTCATGAAAAAAAAAACATGGATTTCTAACAAGGTACTTTGGTACACACTATACTCATACAGTACCAGTAAAATATGATCCTTCTGTGAAAGGCACAGTACATTTGACTTTGAAGAAATCATAAAAATGTAATGGCCATGTTACTGTTTAACAGGTATGTTAAAAATATCAATAATTAACTAGAAGTGATCCTTCAACAGTTTATTTTTATACATCACATACACATGATACCCACATTCTGTATACTTATAATGTTTCACTGAGAAGAACTGCCAGATTACCACATTTCAACTTGCTGCTGTTATTAGATGTATACTTTGATCCCTGACCAGCCATATTTCATTTAATGACCATGTGCGTTCACATGCAGCATGCTTTCTCATCCTCTTCCCCATAAAAAAGTGTCCACATCCTCTGTGTACACCTCTGATTTCTAATTGTGAGAAAGTAACAAAAAAGCACTCCCATAATCCCCTGGAGGAGAGGCAGTGATGCAGATGATGGCTGGGCATTAGGCTCATCAAGTCACCACCTGGCAGTAGCCTTCAAAGAAGGTATGTGGAACTGTGCACATGGGGAAGGCATTGTGGGCCTCTGCCATGATGCAAATCATGCCTTCCTGACCACTGGTGAGGTCAGACCAGTATGAATGCCTCATCGGCAGGATGCCAGTGCAAAAAGCACCCTCAAAGTTGCATAAATAATGTCTCTCATCCTAATCCAAGGTAAAATTCCCAGGTTAGAGAAGGAATTCACTGTGTACTTTTGGGGAGAGGCACGGGGGGGGGGGGTTAAAACATGTAAGAAAAAAGAAAACATGTCATTGAAACCTTCATTAAAGCATGTTATAATCCCTAGCTGCCACCACTAGTAATGCTTATTTCGCAAAAACTATTCTTTTCATGTTCATCATAAATCCCTTCAAGCTCTGCAAATATATATTTTATATCTCCCACTGCTTTGAACAGTAGGGAAGCACAAGGTATTTCCACAGTGTGCTGGCAGCTTTACTTCAGACATTGAGCGGTACAGTGCTACACAAGAGGATTGGAAGTCCAAGTGTAGACTATGTAGTTGGAGGAGAAAGACAAAATAACCCAGACAGATAACCCATTAATTCAAACATATATTCATATATAATCCATATTTGCTTAATGCATGACAATGAATAAGTTAATTATCTTTCACTAAATAAATAAAACAGAGCCACAACTCAGCTGGATAACCCATTAATCAAAACATACATTTCTCTATCTCTGTATATATAGGTTCATAGGTAGGTAACTAGGCTATCGGTCCTAGGGCCTATACAACCCTAGCCAAAAAGGTACCCTGGCTTTCGCCACCCAAGAAAATTATTTTCCTGTGCCTCTGTCGAGCAGAGCCACAGAAGTGATCCCGGGGTGAATTTCCTATTTCCCATCCAATCATCAAGATTTTTCTTGAAGAGTGCTAATGAGGAGCTTTGTTTGATATAGATAGGTAGTTTGTTCCAGAGTATGGGAAGTCTCTGGGACAGGAATCTATCCATCCAGCATGTTCTGTTTATTGTGGTATCAAGGTTTAGCTCCCTAGAGCGTGTAGCTCGGAGGGATTGGGATTTCTTTAAGTGGAGCATGTCCAAAAGCTCTGGGTTTGACATAGCTTTGTATGTTAGGCAGAGAGTGCAACGGAGTAATGCTGGTGTTTTTTGAGACAGTCTGCATAGGGCATCTGTTTGAGGCCGGTAATCCTCTTTGTGAGGTACTTCTGTGGCCTTTCCAGTTGTTGTAGAGGTCTTGTGAGGTACATACCAAAAGGGGAACTGTACTCTATAATGGGTCTAATGAGTGACGAGTAGAGGGGAACAATTACCTCTTTTTTTCCTGGATGAGAAACCTTTTGTGATGAGGTGTGCCACGTAGAAGGATTTCCTAACTACTGTGGCGATGTGATTATCAAAGGAGAGACTGCTGTCCACCTGTGTCCCAAGGTCTCTTATCACATTTTCAGTGTTAATTAGACTGCCACCTATGTGGTAGCTCATGGGTGCAGAGTTTTTACCAAAGGGGATGATAATACACTTTTTGGCACTGAGCTTGAACTTTGACACCAGGCATCTGTCTCAGTAAGGCCCTTTTGTAGGATGTCCATATCGTTAGGAGTTTCGAATATATAGATATATATATATATATATATATATATATATATCAAAACACACACAGACACATACACATGTAAATGGGTGTAAGACAATGTATCGAACATAGTGTCCAGACACTGCAGATCGACGTCCGAACTTCAAACCCACCAATACGGACATGTTTTTCAGATGCTTTGGGGATTACCCTGGATCAGACTAAACCAATGTTAAGTGTTTTACGTGGGGGAAAGCCCCCTGTGCCCCCCACACCCTCTGCTAATTATGTATATTAACTCCAAGATAGCACAATCCCTGAGAAAAGGAAATATTCCCCAACTTGGGGATTGTCGATCTCACACACCTGTCAACTCCCTGTCTGTATCAACCAAATGGCATAAACCTACTGTGTTGTCTGGGCACTGAACGTTCACTCCAGTGTCCTAGACCTACATGTCCAGTGTCTTAGACTTACATAAACATATTTTCCATTTACCTACAGATAAATTCAGGGCTCAAAAATACACCCCACATATGTCCTCTATCAGACAGATGTTAGTTACCTAAAATTTATCCAGATGACACTTTTATTATTTTAACACAACTTGTAACTGCATATCATTTCATACTGGTTTGTTCTCTTGTATCTGGATAACTCTGCTCATTACTCCACCTCCAAAATTAGTACCTTAAAACACAGGACAGTAGCAAACCCATTTTAGTAATTTCAGCAATGTCCAAACTATTAGATTAAAAAGCAGACCATATCTAATCAACTTGATCACTATTAAATAAGCATGGAGAACCTTGTCTGAAAATAACAGCAAAGAGTTTAAAAAGAGCTACCACAGTAAGAGTAGCATTGTAATATACAGCAGTAGCATATCCGGACGGGTCTATATCAGCATATTGAATGCTGAAAATGCCAAATGCAATTTCATCAAACTGAAATGTTCGAAATCGCAAAAGAGCAAACTGACGGAACATCGATTTCTTTCCCAGAGAAAGAAATCGGTGTTCCGTGCAAAAAAAAAAATTTAAATACTTTAAACATTGACATTCACCCCCCACCCCACCCCCAATGTGGGGGGCTGTACCCTCCACACCCCCCTACTTAAATATACCAACTCCGAGACCGCACCACAGTGGAGGAAATAGCAAACTCCAATGATGGCCCACCGATTTCTTTCCCTGGGAAAGAAATCGATGTTCCGTCAGTTCGCTCTTCTGAGATTTCGAACATTTCAGTTCGATGAAATTAACTTTGGCGTTTTCAATATTTGAAATGCTGATAGGAACCCTATCCTGACATATGAAACTTGGTAAATTCAGATAAAGCCAAGTTCATAGCATCAGTAAAAGTCTTTGAAAAAGTCTCGCACACAACTTATGCCTCAAAACTTCTTAAACCCTACCTTCCTCACAGGGTTCACTTACTGTCTTCAAAACTTCAAGAACACATTACAGAAACAAGGGTCTTCTCATCAGAAAGTGCAGCAAGTTGCTTGGTACCATGCAAAAAAGCAACTTGCTGCAGTTAAACCATCACATCGAGTAATTCAGTGGTTTAACTGTGACCACATATGCAGTAACAATGGCATTCATTTACAAAGCTGATAATGCACGGCTACACCATCTGCAAAAGAAATGTCAGCAATCTACTTTTCAACTCTTCCTGATTTTGCCTCGTATGTTTGCCCTGTCCCATTTTGATTTCATGATAAACATTTGTGGATTACAGCAAAAAATCCTGTACGTTAGAGTTGCTTAGTTCCTATCTTTTTCAAAACATGAATGCTTATGTAAAACCTATCATTTCATTTACTTTTTGAGACAGAGTAATACTTTTAAAAAAAGTCTTGCTTTTTTTACTTTGTCCCAGCTACAACGTCAAGGCATTCTATAAAAATCCCTGAACTGGAGTCCACTCAACAAAATATTTAGGGGAAGACTTCTCACGTCTTCTCCATCTAGAAGTTATAGGAAAAAAGACTTATTGAAATTGGAAAGCTGCTTGGTAACAATGTAGAATGCACTTGACACAGTGACATCACTACAGAAGCACTTCAGCAGTAACCACAAAAGCAGTAACGTTGGAATTCATTTATGACTCTACCTGTAAGCTCATTGCTCCAAAATATGCTAAGGCAATATCAGCGATATAACTTTCAAGTATTCCTGATTTTGCCTCGTATCTTCAGACAGCCCCTGTCAAATTTTTGATTTCCAGGTAAATCACTGAGGATTTTAATAAGTCACCATCAGTCAGGGTTTCGTAGTTCTTGTTGAGACACTGCATGTGGATGCAAAGCTTACTGTTCTATTAGCTTTTGAAGATAATTACAGAGTAATACTAAAAAAAAATGATCCTGGTTTTTGCACTTTGTCCCTTCTTGAGCTAATAAGTTGAAATCTATGAACAAAGCAATTGGTACAGAACATTACAGTGCCATTACTGCTGCATTTCTGTGTGTGTGTGTGTGTGTGTGTGTGTGTGTATCTACACATATCCATGTCTATATCTATATCGATATTTACTTACCAACATTTTAGAACTATGATTTGGTACAGTCAAGGTTTGCATACATTTTTATACTGCAGTTAAGGCAGTGACAGCTAGAATGTACATAAATCAATGCCAGTGTTACTGCTTTTGCAGTCACGGCTAAAGCGTTGAACTGCTTGGTATGGAGATATGCCTGTATCAAGTTGCAATGAACTTGAGGTAAACAAAATAATTTTACCCCAAGCAAAGTAAATTCATGTGGCAAAATAAGCTTCAGAGGTCAACTTGATTGGAACCAAAGCTCTCTTCTGTCTGTTTTACCTAGAGAATGAAAACAATCCTGGAAAATGTCAGGCAGGGTCATATTTAAAGAAATGAGGGTGTGGAAGGGTGTGCATCATGTCATCACATCTCAGAATAAGAGCAGGGCACTCCAGAAGAAAAAGACAGTGAATTTACACAATAATGAAGCAGAAACTGCAGATTCATTGACACAGGTGCCCAAAATACCACTTAAAATATGCAGTGCCATAAAAAAAAAACAGTAGGTGTTCTAAAAGCTACATCTTTGGCATTCTACCTTTAATTACCTGTTCACTTCCGTGGTCTAGTTGTGACCCTTTTCTTGAAAGGGGTTGGGAATACTGCATACTTAGGTTGATATACATACTAATCAGTGACCATATGGTTAGATGAATAAAAGGAACCTTACTAGTTGCCAGCCCTGTTTCTAGAAGATAAAGAAAGGCAGCAAGTTGCTAAATATGTAAGATCTGGTGCAATTAGTTTTCCTGTAAACAGGATTTGAATTTATTTCCATTGTTACATATCGCACATCCTCCTGGTTAAGATGAAATTCATACTTGGCAAATTAAATTTCCTGAAAGAAACACAAGCATGAAATTGGCTAATTATAAAGTAAATGATTACTACAACATAATGGATATGATGGACAGATTAAATTTATCCATGAATGTGCATTGTAGTTATCAGAATTTCTCCTTGGATCGGGTGAAGCCACAGGCATATATGTAACCTGAAGGGTGCGCAGTCAAACTATTACTTTAAGAAAAAAAAATTGGTAACTATATGTACTCTGAAAAATACAAGCCTCTATATTATAGCAGTAGACACATAACAGGGTTAATTATTCTAAATCAAGTTTCTAAAATAGATTAACTTTTTTGATTAGTGTGACAAGGGAGACCAATGTATGGATTTTTTCAACATTAAACTGTCTTAAAGCAACAGGCCAGGCATTCTGATTGTCAGTACACTGACAGAGAGACTACAGAAAGGCAGGTAGGAAGCAATGATACAAAGATCAGTTAAATAAGGTCTTCGCGTAAGTAAATCCAGTATGTGATCACGATTTTTTGCTTCTCTTTTACGTGGCTACTGGACTAGACTGGATTCTTACAGGAGTGCTTACAGAAAGTTATGGAAAAAAGTTGTATAAAGGTTGATTAATATCATTATACATTAGTGCGAGTGCTAAAGGACAAAGAAAAAGTTATCAGTTATATAATATAATATATTGTAATCAGACAAGGAAACAGAAGAGTTGCAACTAGGAATGGCTAAGAAGAAAGTGACAGAGGTGGGAGATCTGTATGATCTGGAAAGGAAGATATTCATGACAATTACTACATGACAGGTATACAATAATGTTTAATTTTTCCGTGTATGTGTTACACACTCAAATGTATTTTGATATGGGTTACTGAAAAGACTACATCTGTTTCAGACTTTATGCTCACATTTCATGTCTGTATAAATAACAAATGAGAGTTACATGATAACGGCAATAATTATGTGCAGGGTACTTAGCAGTTATACAAGTAATGGCATATACATGGTGATTTAAATTTAAATGGATGGGCCTCGATTATGAAATGAAGAGGATTAATGTTAGCATCAAGTTTCAAGTCGAACATTACAGAGACCACACAACACCAAAACCAAGAACCTGGCGAATTCAAAATACAAAAAAAAACGAAGTCCTCAGACAACTTCTCTGACACGAATAGGTTCTTTATTTGAGAACCACAAAGTTAAGCACTTTCGTCAGCCTAGTCAGCTGACTTCATCAGAATAAAGTAAAAAGTACATACAGCCATATATAGTGCTAAAAACGATCACATGATACAGTTTAAAAAGTTAAAGTGCCAAATGCATAAAAACATATAAAAATGTAAATGCAAAAAATCTGTTAATAAAACACATTACTATGATAATTTGTGATGCAAATGATCATACACAACAACTCGAAGGGAAACTAGTGGATGAAATGTGTAAAAAAAAAGTGGTGTAATATGTCAAGATTACAAGGAAAAAGTTAATGAAACAAAAACTATCACGTCATGTCTTGTAGGAAAGCAACTTTAACAAACTGCTAAAGTTCAAACTATCATTTAATCCAGGGAAAGTAAGTGCATCTAACATTACTTGCCACCACAATTCCCAGAACTCAAGTTAGTCTTCCCAAGAACCCCCCCCTAGAATCTTGTACTACTTTCTCAAGTACTAAAAATTTAAATTCATGCCCAGGAAATTTATCAGTGTGTTTAAATAGGGCACTCATGTTGTTACAAATTCTAATGTCCCTCAGATGTTCGTAAATTCTTTCTTTAAACCGCCTTTTGGTTTTACTAATGTAAAAACTTTTGCAATTTATACACAAAGCCGCGTAAACCACCCCTAAGGTGCAATAAGAATATTTACTATTGGGTCTGATAGTGTTATAATTGATTTTAATTTTATCTGAACATAAAATAAAACTACATTGGGCACAAAATCCACACTTCGTGGTACCGAAGCCACTAGTTAAAGGAGTAACGTAGGTCTCCTTTTCCAAGAAGTTTTTAATATTTGACCCTCTTCAAAAAAAAAAAAACGTGGCTCCATTCCTACCTTGCTCAAAATACCCTCTTGTCCATGAAAAACATGCCAATTCTTCTTTAAAATACTATAAATTTCCTGATGATCAAAAGAAAATGCAGTAAAAAAGAACAAGCATAATTCTCATTGATCCTAATAGATACAGAATCATCAGGAAAACTATTCTGTTCATTTCTGTCTATACTGAGGAGGGGTTTGAATTTACCTTCACGCCTCATATTTGAAACCTGTTGAAAAACTTTATCTATCAAATTAACGGGATATCCCCTGGCCAAGAACATTTCTTTCATAACACACCCTTGTAAATAAAAGTCATCATCAAGACTAACCATACACGAAATTCTAACATTTTGACCTTTCACAACACCCTTCTTAACATGGTCAGGGTGACTACTCTGATAGTGTAGAAAATTATTGCAATAAGTTGGCTTCCTATATAAGTCACTTGCAAATTCAGCTTTGTCGATGTTCTTCTTGATCATGACATCCAAATAGTTAATGTCACATGTTCTATACATGTGGGTAAAATTCAAAAATTCCATAGTACCACTTAATATATGTTAGAAACTCCTGTACATCATTTTCATCCCCTCTCCAAACAAAAAAACAAATCATCAATATAACATAGGTATAAACACCATTTGTTACGAAAAGGGGAAATAAAAAGGAACTTTCTTTCCCACATAAGCATTACAAAATTCGCAAAAATGGGGGTGCGTGACGCCAACATGGCAACAACACTTTTTTGCACAAAAACTGTCCATCAAAAAAAAACAAAATTATATTTCAGGACAATATCCATCAAAGTAACACAGAAACCTGATTATTGTCAAAAAAGATGACTATCATATAAAAATTCTTCAAACCAGTCCAAGCCTACAGAATGAGGAATAACACTGAATAAATTAGCAACATCAATGGTGAGGAAGGTAAAGTAAAGTTTTAAATCCAAAATCAGGTCAACAAGGTCAGAGAGTTTGGCAGGCACATAATTAAAGCCCTTACATAACAAATTAGCTGTATTGGAGTCCAATACCTGCATGAAGAAGTTATAAACAAAAAAGTCACCTTCACTGTTCGTAAAGACAGATGGTACTTCACTTAGTTCACTCATCTGAGGGACATTAGAATTTGTAACAACACGACTGCCCTATTTAAACACACTGATAAATTTCCTGGGCACGAATTTAAATTTTTAGTACTTGAGAAAGTGGTACAAGATCCTAGGGGGGTCTTTGGGAAGACTACCTTGAGTTCAGGGAATTGTGGTGGCAAGTAAGGTTAGATGCACTTACTTTCCCTGGACTAAATGATAGTTTGAACTTTAGCAGTTTGTTAAAGTTGCTTTCCTACAAGACAGGACGTGTTAGTTTTTGTTTCATTAACTTTTTCCTTGTAATCTTGTCATATTATACCACTTTTTTTTTACACATTTCATCCACTAGTTTCCCTTCGAGTTGCTGTGTATGATCATTTCTATCACAAATTATCATAGTAATGCATTTTATTAACAGGTTGTTTGCATTTACATTTTTATATGTCTTTTATGAATTTGGCACTTTAACTTTTTAAACTGTATCATGTGATCGTTTTTTAGCACTATAAATGGCTGTATGTACTTTTTACTTTATTCTGATGAAGTCAGCTGACTAGGCTAACGAAAGCGCTTAACTTTGTGGTTCTCAAATAAAGAACTTGTTCATGTCAGAAAAGTTGTCCGAGGACTTTGTTTTTTTTTTTTGCATTACAGAGACCATATCTAAATTCAGTGTCATGTACTTATTTGTACAGTTTCACAAAGTTGTCAAGGTGCTGGAATGTTTAAATTGCTGCTTACTGGATGATTAATGAAGATAACTTGTTTAAAAAAGTAATTTATGGTCATGGTGCAGTCATTATAGTGGTCATAAAGACCTTTCACAGTAGTCAAATATCCGTTTCATCTTTTGTAGGTTTTCAATAATCTCCTGCAAAACCTGTTTAATACAAAAAGCAGAGCAGTAAAAAAAAAAAAAGATTTGAAAAGCATGGGGTTAGGTGCATCTTTTATATGTGTGGTGGTAAATAGTAAATACGGGCCCCGCATGAGGAGCTACAGCATAAAAGAATTTATGCCAAGAGAAGGTTGATCACTGTAGGGTGCCCTGAAAGTAAAACTGATCTTTCCCACTACTAAATAAATCTGCAAAACAATGAATAAATAGCAGCCTCCTCTATTTTCTAACAGCAAGAGTCAAGAGGTACTACAAAACATCCATTATGCAGCCACTTCTAGTGGTATAGAGCAATAAAATCCTGACTGAGGCCTATGCGAGTCTGATTAACAGCTCGAGTGCCTGATGGAGTTGGCAAACTAAAAATATACCAAGTGTCCATTTCTAGTCTGCCCATCCTGGTAGGATGGAGATGGCTCCAGCTTGCCACTTTAGTGACACCTAGTGGGAGTAGTGGATGTTACACCCATGGAGCAAGAGCCTGTGAGCACAAAACTGCCATATGTGACCATGCATGAACCTCAGGAGTTCAGTATGTAAAGATATGCTCACTGTGGCAGGCAGCACTCATCACAGCTTGGTGAGCAGCTGAGAGGGAGGGGCACTCCACCATGGAACGGGCAGGCTACTTCATAAGACCTGCAAGCTGATCCACTCCGTACTACTCAACCCTTGCAGCTGGGAGAATGGATGGCCTGATATGGCTACCTAGGTAGGAATAAATGGGCTGTAGGGCTCTCCCTTAGTTTGATGATGATTAGCTCCCACCCCATGGAAAGACTAAGCTCTGAGTGCAAGCACAGGGGGCATCAGGTCCTGTGGATAGCACAAAAACATACATCTTCCACTATATATTAGCTTGCAGTGCATGCAGCACTGACATTACGCTCCAGTATCACAAAAAACATGAACCAGTTAAGCCGTTCTATTGCTCAAGACCCAGTGGTAACAACTGTTAAGCACCCTTGCTTCATTTGTTAAGATCGGGCATTGTGCTAGCAACAGTCTAGCCAGGGCAAGGAGAAGGGGCAACTGCCCCAGGTACAAAGTGTTTGGGTGCATGATCGTCTGATCCCAATCACTCTTTAATCCATACCGCCTTTTAAAAGCCACTACTGCACTTGCAGCCAAACCTGAGTGCTGTGGCACTCAGTGTGAGGTCAAACTGTAGCATTTGCTACAGTTTAAAAGTAAAAAAAAATAAATACATAAATACATTTCTTAACTGAAACCTTACCGGAGCACTTATTTCCATATTTGTTTGTTCCCTCTATTCACTCCATTTTCCTAACTAACGAATTCCCTCTACCCAGCAAATCTTAATCCGCTCCCATAAATCTAGCACCATCATCTACATCAGTGTATTTCTGCCACTCCTCCCTATATAAATCACAAACTGAAGTGATTGCTAATGGGGCTCTCACCTGGATGGGTCCCGACCATCTCCAACATGATTAAGGATAACTAGACAGTGAAAAAATAAATACAGAAAGAACACAAACATGATCTAGAAATCTCACTTCTAGCTTCTCAGCTGTAACAGTCTTCTATGGATGCAACATCACAACTCTTCTACATTTATATTAAGGAAAAACACAAACCCTAAGTTAACAAGATTAAAAGACCCCAAAAAAAACAAAAAGCATAATAAAGCATTAACCTGTGGCAAGAGTTGCAGTTCACCTCTTGATTTAAACAAAAAGGAAACAATGTTTTATACTGCAAAATAAAATGTTTCTTTATATCTTAAAATGTTCTAAAGACTGTCATTCATTTCTAGCAGCTCTGATGTGCACAGTGACAATGCTCTAACTACCATCCAGTCGCCCAAGGTTTGAACAGCTGTTTGGGCAACTGGCAGAGTGGCAGGGAGGGATATGCTATCCAAGGTGGGACGGTATTCGTCCCATAGGGGAAGCATGCGACAAAGACGGCAATTGCCCTGAGATGTAATCAAAAAGTGTGGGAGGTGAGGCAGGCAGTGGGTAGGGAATATAAAGATACCTACTCCTCAGGACAGATGCAGAGATGGACGAGCCTCCTGGACACCCTTGGGATCAACAACCAGCCCCAGCAAGAAAGCTTATTTAAAAGGTTTTCTATTCCCACAGAGGGAAGTTTAATTACTTTTCCTATACTGACACCACAGTGCAGTATAAAGGGAGCACTACACTCCTGAGGTAGAGTCATTCAGATGAAACACTAAACAGAGGCCCCATCTGCCTGAGTTGATGTAACCTCAGGTGGATGCAAAAGATCCTGAGTCAGTTATCGAAAACGGAGTATGGGAGGTTCCCTGCTGCCTTGACCAAAGTTCCCCTAGTTAGTGTAAATACCACCTGATGTTTTCCATGAAAATTCTTAGGGGCTAACCTGGTTAACAAAGTATAAATACATCCTTTATTATATCATTGCTGAATGGGCGGCCACGGTGGTGCAGTGGTTAGCATTGCCGCCTCACAGCAAGAGGTTCTCCGGTTCGATCCCCGGCTGGGGTGCCTTCTGTGCGGAGTTTGCATGTCCTCCCTGTGGTCACGTGGGTTTCCTCCGGGTGCTCCGGTTTCCTCCCACATCCCAAAGACATGCTGCAGGTGGATTGGACACTCTAAATTGGCCCTAGGTGTGCGTGTGAGTGTGAGTGTGCCTTCTGTGGAAGGTTGGGCGCCGGGCTGGCAACTCGACACCGTAAAACTCCACTGCCATTCAATGTGCGGACAAGGTGATCCGCTGTGGCGACCCCTGACCTGGAAAAAGCCGAAAGAAGAAGAAGAAGATTATATCATTGCTGAATGAAAATAAAATTATCTGCATATTACCTCTACACAATACTCCTCCTATCTCGCATTACTCTATGAGATGTAATAAAATAATCTTGCATATTCTACACTACTGTAGTATACTAGAGGGTCAGCCCAGGTTGGAAGGTTTGGAGACAAAGCCAGAGAGGCAAGGTTACGTTGGTCTGGACATGTGCTGAGGAGGGATGCTGAGTATATTGGGAAAAAGATTCTAAGGATGAAGCTACCAGGTAACAGGAAAAGAGTAAGGCCTAAGAAGGTTTATGGATGTGGTGAGAGAGGACATGCAGGTGGTTGGTGTGACAGAGCAAAATGCAGAGGACAGAAAGAAATGGAAACAGATGATCCACTGTGACGAACCCTAACGGGAACAGCCGAAAGAAGATGATGATTCTACACTACTGCAGCAAATCAAACAAATCAAAACAAATTTACTCAGCTCAAACTCATTGGCAACAAATAACAAACAGATCATTACAAACTTACAGAACTATCCGTCCTTCAACTTCCTCCCATGACTATCCATATCATAAAGTATTACAAGGTACAAACAACATCCACAGTACCTCTCAAGTGTAAATTACTTTCAGCAACAGCATCCCCCTTATCACAAACAACCCAAACCCCCCTCCCCCCGCAAAAAAAAAAAAATCTAGCCATGCCGTGTCCTGCAAAGCTATTATTATTCAAAGATAGTGATCTGAACTAAACCCAGGACCTGTACATTCAGCACCCACTAACAAACAACAATCATTTACCAAGACCAAATAACAAAAATAGCTCTACTGAACATAAATGTCACAAATAACAAATTGGCCTTAAAAGTAATGAGTAATGCAAAATGATCTCTTAATACTATCCATAACTAAATCATATCTAAAAAACAATTACTGTGCTTACCATTATTTACAGCAAACCTTTAAATGCTTCTTAAAATAACAGAGGGGTTCTCTTAAGTGCAACTCATCTGTTCAAGCCACACCTATTGAAAGCAGCAAATCCAACAGTAATATTGACCCATCCCTAATGGGTTTTAATACGTCTCACCTCTTGAAAATGCACTAAAAATAGACACTACTACACTTTAAAATCTCCCACCAGCAGCACTGCAGATGCATGACAAATCCAACTCATTACAGCCGAGTGTGCCTCCAGGCGCTTCTGCAGTTCATTCCTACTGCTCCTCTAGGCGTCAAATATTGCTTGCTCATATTTGCATTAATAATTCCAAAACCATATTACATACAAGGTATCAGAATATTTTAACTTGAAGCATACATGATGGGAAACACAATTATATTGATATATGACCTCTGTCAGTGAGTATTTGTTAGAACTCTAAGGTGATAACTTCATATTTTTTAAAGGCTCAAGTCACACCCACTGGGAGGTGCACTTAAAGGTACACACTCAAAAGAGCTGTACTGGAGGGAATGAGTTCCTTCACTAAAAGACTAACCAGAAACTTATCATACTAGGTGACTTGAGCCTATGTTGGCTTGGCACATATTAGAACCACCTTAGCAATACATTCAGCTCAGCCTGTCAAATAGCCCACAATATTTTGTCCACATACAAGCTTACCTTCACTAACTTTCCAAATAAAAGCTTTCCATATAAATGTAAGCAAACACCAATTCTCTCACATTGTGTCATTGACCATTACTCAACAGTCATTACCTGGTTTTATAAAGCACAAAAGCAATTACCCATTTTGATCTATATTAGATCCATTCCTGACTCAGCACAAGACCGTACCGAAACCCAGTTACAGTCCGTCAGCTGGACACAAGTTCCTAATTGCAACAACCCAATAACATCGATAAGAACCTTTTACAACATACTAGAATCAAGAGTAAATAGAATGTTACCACTAGAACAGCTGATGTTTAAAGTTAAAACATGCCCACAGAAATTCAAGACATCAGACAGTTATTAAACATACAAATAGTGCATATCATGAATGGAAAACAGACTTTAGCAGTATATTAAGTCAATCTACTATGACATAAAACAAGACTTGTATTGCTACAAATGAAACCAATTTTGCATACATACATTACAGCCTGGCAGAGATCCCACACAAGAACTCTCAGACAATTTCAGAAGTCTCTCTAATCACAAACAATGAACAGTCATACAGTAATAAATCTTACCTTGAAAGTAGAGAATTTTTAAGATAAAATAAAAGGCCTTATCTCTTCATCTTCCACCCCAGGAAAAACCTGCCTTTACAAACCATGTACAGCTAATACACAAAGAACAAGTACTTCCCTATTCCAACTGCTTCTACTTCCATCCACCTTAAACTTACAACAATCAAAAAGTTAAGGAAGCTTTAGAAAAACTACAATTGTGTAAGTAGACGTACCAGTGCTACTGCATTCACCTAAGGAGTTTGGGTCTTACAACACCCCTGCAAACAGACACCTTCACAGAGCTTTGGGTGCCTTCCCCGCAATGCATCTGTCATGATCTTGAGCATAGCTCCATAAAAGACCTTAAAAGGCTTCACAGCATTTTTTTGCCCAGGAGGAAAGCAAGCACCCTGAACAGCAATATACAAAAAAAAGAGTGTACTAAACCACACCCTCACAACAACAAAAGTGTGTGAGTGTGTGTATATTTGTATGCACACACACACGGACACACACACGTGCGCGCACACACACACACACACACACACACACACACACACACACTCACACACTCACGCACTCACGCACTCACGCACTCACGCACACACACACAACCCACCCATCTCTTTGCTGGATGGCCTTGTTTCCTCTTGCCTTCTTCTTGTCTGCCTGAAATCATCTTCACCAGATTGTCTTCTACTTTTCTGCACATGTACCAAACCATTGTAATCTGTTCTCCTTGAAATTTTCTGTAATTGGAGCTACTTTGGCTCTGCTCTTATACACTCATACAAGAAGACTGGGCTGGAATACTTCAAACATGGCTGCACACTGATCAACAGCTTAATTTCATCTCTCCAAGACTAAAAAAAAAACAGAAATAAGAGCTTGTAATTCTGCAAGTTTGAGGAAAATTCAGTTACTGGCTAGTAAGTACACTGCCTGGATGACAGGAAAGAAGAAATTTAGAGAATCTGAAAGAAAATCAACTAGAAAAGGTGAAGACAAAACAGCGACTGGGAACAATTCAGCAAAACTCAATTTAAGTTCTGGTACAAGAGATGGCGTCAAGTAATTTAGAGAAAAATAAGTCAAATGTACTCAGAGTTTAGCAATTCAAATAAAATACTGGAAAAAATAGATGAAGCTTTATCTATTCAGATGGACTGATAAAACTGCAAACATCAGAAGATGACACGAAGAAAAGGATGACAGAGTATGAGACTTCTCAAGATGAGCTGTTTCAAAAAACAGAGTAAGACAGAGCACACACAGAAACCTGAGATTCTCTGCTGTACTAGAGAAACTGAAGGAACAGACATCATTAATTTTATGACAGCACAAATAAGCAACTGGACTTGTATTCCACAGTAGGATTTGTTAATTGAAAGGACTCATTGTGTACATGCTCCAAACCTGGCATAAGAAAGCAGCCAAAATCTCTATCAGTAAAGATGCAACCATACCAGCATAAAGAGTTGATCCTGACAAAACTGTGGAAGAAGGAAAGAGTATTAAAAAGTGGAGACAGCAGAGTGTTAGTTGAAAATGATTATTCACTATACACAAGAAAAAAAAGAGAAGCAAATGTATCTAGCAATCAGGGAATGTTGAGAAGCAGGTGTGAGATTCAAGTTGCTATATCCAGTTGTCTTCAGAATATTTTTTCTTGGAGGATCAAAGACATTTTCTTTTACAAAGAACAGGCTAAGGAGAAAATACAAAAGTTTATCCAATGAAAAGTGAGCCATCAAATAGAGGACTCTGCTTCTTATTCTTCTGACAATAAAAGTCATAGGGAGACTGTGCAAGGGGAATATTTTCCAGTGTTCCAAAGGAAAATGCTTGAGACACAAAAAAAAAAAACACAGGGCTTGACAAGAAGAATCAGGAGTACCTTGGAGTTGAACCAGCAACTGGTGTTGGGAGATAGACATGAAGAGGAACAAAACCAGCAATACTGAAACTAGTGAATAAATGTGGGATTATAAAGCATCAGTCACATATGTAAAAAATAGTTTTGCAACAAAAAGTGGCCGACTTTGTTAAACTTGTATGTGGACTTTAAGCAGTTCTGTGTAGTATGTAGTCAGAGGTATTTTAAATGGGGGGTGAGGGTGACTATTTTCAGAGATTTCTTTAATATCTTTATCGCATAAAACAAATACACACATTTTGTTAGTTTTAAGAAATATAAACTTTACAATGCAAAAAGAGAAGAAAGGCTGGATAGAAGCAGGTTTAAGCTAATATGTTGTAACCTTGGGCAGTTGAGATGGGGTGGGCTGTAAAGTCGTTGGGAGTTTGGCATAATGGCTAAGGTGTTTACCTTACAGACACACGGTGCAGGGTTTGATTCTCACATGGGGTAATTGTATAGGCTTAAAAATGTCACACAGGGGCAGTTAGCCGAGTACTAATCTATGAACTTATATTCTCATAAATTTCTTCAGAAATCCACCCTCTTTTGTTACATTTTCCAATAGTCATTGCTGAAAGGCAAATATCTTAACCATTATGCAAACCTCTCTCTTATACACGGTGCAGTGGATATGAATTCACTATTAGAAATCCTGAGAGGGAATGTAATACTATTCCCCAAAGGTACAATAAATGGGCTAGACTAGATAGAAATTATATTTCACATGAATATGTGCATTTAATTGAAAACTTTGGCACACTTCCAATAATCATTTTAGATAATGCACCAATAAACACTAAGATAAAAATGCACAGTAATGAAGTAAATATGAAACACTGGTGCTTTCCCACCTACCTGTTAAAACAAGAGGAATTTAAAGATTGGGTACTGGAAATTACTCAGGAGTTATTATTGAAGACAGAAATTGTTTCATAAGCTATAGCTAGTGAGTGGCATAAAAGGAAAATGGACTTTAAAAATGGGGTACAAATAAAAGAAAAAGAGATATGGTTAAGAAATAAAAGGAATTATTTAGAGGGCTCACAATTGTAAACATATTGTAGAATAAGGGCAATCTCTCAGAATAAGCTCTCAGAACAAGAAGTCCAACCACAGAGTGCCAAAGAGAAAATAAGGGAGCATCTGAATAATATGCATGAGTTAAGCAAGATTGCTGTTAAACAGCATTTTTTGATAGTAACTCCCAAGCACAAAAACTTTTTGCACAATGACTTAGGTAACAGAAAGTAGAAAGGATTGACACCAAACGTAGGGAGCCATAATAAGAAAGATAACCAGAGATTCTGTAGAAGTATTAGATATTTTGGAAATGTTATCAAAATTTGTATAAAGCACTTAAGCGTGGAAATCAAGAATGAGCATAAATGGACATATTTACAGAAGACAAGATGGTCAAGACTAGAGGTAGAGGAGGCTCAAGAAGTAACAGTTAAGATAGGAGGAGATGAGATTAAAAATGGTGATATATAATAAATCTACAGGAAAGTCTCCAGGAACAGATGGTATTCCTGTGGAACTTGAGTAGTTAGGAGTGAGGAAAGTGATAAAGATCTGGAAGGTTTTAATAGCATTTTAAAAGGAGGTGAAGCACCAACAACTTGGAAGAAAAACTGTGGTGGTTATAATAACTAAAGACAGTAAAGATCTATCAGACACAGTTTTACACAGACCCATTTTAATTTCAAACTATGATTATAAACTGTTTATGTCTATACTAGCTAAAAGAATAGCAAAGATGTTACCAAAAACTGATAGATATGGATCAATGTTGCTTTGGGAAGGGGTGGCAAACATTTGACAATGTTAATAGAACAATGATGATCCAGACGGAAGCAGAATGTTAGAAAATACTGCTGTTGCTGGTGGGTCTTGATGCAGAGAAAGCATTCGACTGAGTAAGCTGGAATGTTATGAGTAGGGCAATGGAAGCATCTGCATTTCCCAGTGCAATAATAAGGTTTATTAGTAGAATATACGAAGGATCAGAGGCAAGAATTAAAGTGGGAGGATTCCACTCTGATAAGTTGTGTCTGAACAGAGGAACCAGGCGAGGTTATCCTGTTTATCCTCTGTTATTTGCTTGACAAAAAAAAAATAAGGGACTCAAAGTCAAGGATATCATTGTTATGGTAATCAAGAAAAGTTGGCTTTATTTGCAGATATTTTATACCTGACAAATCCAGAAAAGGACATCTCAGTGTTGTGGACCATTTTGAGACAGTTTCAAGTCTTTTCAGGATATAAAATGTATGAAGATAAAACAAAAGCTATACCTGAAAACTGTGTACCCACATACGAATTGGTTCAGTAATACCTGTATTTATGGGGACACAATATGATGAAGTATTTAAGAGTACGGTTCAAAAATGCTTCTGTTATGGCAGCCAAGAAAATATTGTGGAAAAAAATAAACAAAAGATAATGCAAAAACTGAGAAACTGGAAGCTCTTGTTTAGGGATATGGACAGTAAGATAAAAGCAGTGAAAATGTTTTTAGTCCCTTTAGTTTTATATACAGGTCAGGCATACATTTATCGATCAGAAGAGAAGTTGTGGACCATGACCAATAAAGAGGTGAAGGAATTTAACTGGGGGGGGGTGTTAAGTGGGATAAGTTGATCCTTCTAATAGAACAAGGTGGTTTAGGATTACCTGATTTGAAAGGCGAAAGTTATAATTCAAAGTAGAAAGGGATGATGATGAAATGGGGGGAATTCAAGAAATAAGGAGAGTGTGATTTGGGATGTTAAGGACAATAACAGCCATACAGAATATTACGTTCATAAAATAGCATAAAGTATTCTAATAAGTAAGCCAACAAGAAAATGGAGAAAGGTGATTTAAGCAACAGGGATGACTGCAAGTAGGGCCAAAAGAATAAGCAAGAGGCGCTGGAAGTTACTGGAGAAACTGGCTAGAGAATCAAAGTATTGGGAGCAACTAGAAAAGGAAAAGTAATAGCATGGGATGAAGGCAAGAAAACATTTGAACTTCAGGTTAGGGACTGCCTTCCTTAGCAGGGATTGATATCAGAGTACAGGCAAAGAGAAAGAGGGTGGGTAATCCCTAGTTAAAGACTATTCTGGTAGAGTTTTTGGTTGAATCTAGAACAGAAGCTGCTGTTTACTGGGTGAGAAAATGGTTAACTACAGAAATAATTATTTTCAGCTGGGACAAAAGATCTGAATTGCCTAGACATAGCAAAGTCCTTGTTAAGTTTAATTCTGCTGGCTCCCAAACATCAAATATTAGAAAATGGAAATCAGAATCTAAATCTGCTGTATTTGAAGCAATGAATATTATAACAAAGACACAAGAACCGGAAGTGGGCTCTTTAGAAAAAGGAAGGAGCAAGTCACACAGAAGTAAATGGAAACTGTGAGAACAAGACATGAAAAATAATGTTATGGAGGATGAGTTACATTTAAGTGAAGGCAGAAATTGTGCAATTTTTATAATGTTGGATTGATAGTTCTAAACAATAAAATATGTAATGTATAATGTATGTGACTGGAAACATGTTAAGATGGTTTGTTTTCTTTAATATTAGTGTACGTTTGCCTATGTTTGAAGTGATGATGTAATAATGATGTTAACAAAACAAAAAAAGGGGGGAGGCTACTGCAACAGTGATTTAACAAAATATCTACTGTTATGGTAAGTTAATTTACACAACCATATTACGTCCAGACTCAAATCATTACTACAGTCTCCTAAAGTTATATGGGTAGATTCCAATAGCTTACAGGAGCAACAGAAAAAGGAAAGAAGCCGATAAACGAAGACTTGAGGAACCCCTGAGGAATGACCCTAGCAAAACCTGTTCTGCACCTGGAAAGGGAAACCAGCTGTAGTGCTTTGTAAAAGTATGTACAAAGGACTATGTTGTTGCCCCTGGAATACGTCAAGTCTACTCCTTTCCAGAAAGCCACCAAAGAAGGCAATGCCTTTGTGGAATGGGTAGTAACCCTCCCTGAAAGCAGCTTATTATGGTGACTATAACAGTGCAACAGCATAAGACCACTACCTGGATATCGTCCGTTTTGACACTAGTACTCATTTTCTCTCACCTTTACAGGAGATGGACAACTTATTAGCTTTCCTGATGGTTTGGGTCTTGTGTAGGTGGTAGCTGAGCTGCCTGTGGACATCTGGAGGGTGAAGAATTTTTTCTCCCTTGTTTCTAAGGTAAGGAAAGAAAAATGGGAGTAACAGTCTGATAAAGTAAACTCTGCAACCTCTTTAGGCATAAAGGTTAAGAGCTGTTCTTAAAACAAACCTGCCCCTGTGGAAAACAAGGCAGAAATGACTCGCCTTAAGAGTTTGTAATGCAGAAATTCACCTATAAAACAATCTTTATAAAACAGTCAAAGTTAAGAACCTCCAATCAGCCTGAAGAGATGGTTCAAATATAAAGTTTCTCAAGTACAAAGTTCAGATCCCAAGGGGGATCCACCAGTTTCCTAGGTGATGCACTATGCAAATCCTCTCAAAAACTTTTTCGCTTGGGTATAGTTAGAAAGTGTAATGTATCAAAAGGTAAACAAGCAGAAATGGCTAACAAATGTACCTTGATAAAGGAATACACAAAGCCATTGGACAGTAACTCCCACAAATAATCGAGAACAAGAAGTAGCTGGGCCTGAAGAGGGTCCTTGTTCTTTCAGTGGCATTAGAAAATCATTTCCACCTGCACATATATGATTTTCTAGAGCATTTTTTCTTTTTCCTATTGAAATGTCAAGATAATAAATTTCAAGTCCTGATATGCTGGGGGGAAAAAAGACCAAAAATCCGGGTCTATATTAAATTCTCAAAAGCCGACAATGTCGAATCTGACATTGACGACACGAGAATATCAAACGCTCAGAATCTTGAGCGTGTAAACGGAAATCTCCATAAGGGGAGATTTCCGTTTACTGTAATGTAGTGTGGTCTCAGAGTTGGTATATTTAAGTAGCGGGGGGGGTGTGGGGGGCGTTTAGGGTACTTTTTTCTTTTTTTTTTTGTCTTTTTATAAGGTCGATGTTTGAAGACATCGACCATATGGTGTCGACCATATGTTGTTCGATGTTTTCAAAAGTTGATCTTATAATATAGACCCAAACATCCAGGAGATAAATAAATATCTAACATTGCTCTTCTCCTTCATACTTTTTTTTTTTTTTTTCAGGAAGACAAAGCCCTCACCACCACCACCCCTCATAAACTTGTATATACCAACTCTGAGATATCCATACCTTGGGAAAAAATGGAATATTCTGAGAAATGGCCATCTCAGACTTAGTATATCTATGTTTGCATTTTCGTTAATTGAGTCTTCACATTATGGGACTTGCTCAAGTGGGTCCCGATATTTCAAAGTTACCATTTTTTTACATCTTCTTTACTACCTTCTACACATCCTCAGAAAAAAGGTACCTAAAAGTACCAAAATTCTGTTATCCAGGCAGTCAGCTGAAGAGTTGACGTGTATCAAACTTCTCTCTTCTTGTGTGAGTATATGCACTGTGGGCTAGATTGTAGTAATTGCCCTTGGCCATATTCAAAACAAAGGAGAAACACTGTTGACAAAAGAGAGAATCACCACCACAATTTTTGCAGAGTCCTTTTCTTGATCTTGACAAGCACCAAGAAAATTAGTGGAAAGCCATAAAGAAACATTCCATTCCAGAGGAATGAGACAGATGCCCAAATCCTGGCTGACCACTCTATCCACCCTACTCTCTACAATGCATTCCTGTCAACATACTCAAACTGACTAGGTAAACCTTTCATCTCCTACTTATGCACTTAACCACTAACACATGCTCTTTCTATTCATGTACAAGACTCGAGCTATGTTTAGCTAAAATACATTTTGTCAATTGCGGTTATGTTTCCTCTAAATATTATGATTTTTCTTGTTGAAAATTGTAACTATTATTACAGCTATATATGTTTTTCTTTTTCTTTGACAACTGTAAATAATATTATAGCAAACATATTTTTCCTATCCTCCCCCAAGAAACTATAATTTTAGGTGACTTCAACACTGACTGGCAATCTGGTTCTAGCAACCACTCAACCCGTCATATAAACCTTCATGGCTTCACCCAACTAGTCCAGTCACCTACTAGGATAAATAAAAGCTCCAACAAGCACACTACCCTGGACTGGATACTAGTCAGTAAGAGCCCCCAGTCATATATAGCAGACTGCCTAGTGGACAGCCTCAGTGATCACTCCCCAACATTCCTACAAAGGAAACACCTATACCAAGCAACACCTGTTATTTACCGTCAAATATGCAAAAAAATAAACCCTCTCGCATTCAGCTCATCCCTTAAAGAATGTAACTGGCAAGCTCTAAAGTACCTCAGTCTAGATGACGCAGTTGATTACTTTAATAATACCTTCCTGAGCATCCTTAATTACCATGCCTCCATAAGAGTTTCCTAAACCAGAGTCCAACCATCCCAATGGCTACAGAAAACCACTAAGTCTGAAATGAAAATCAGAAATAAAGCCTGGGAGCACTGGCGCAAAACCAAAAACTCCTCTACTAGACATAAATTCCTAGAACTACGCATTTCACACAAACCGTACTATCACTAGCTAGACACCACAACCTTCCCCCCCTCAAACCCACACCCTCAACTTCAACTAGCAATCTCCCCACTAGCTTCTAGTTCTCTCCTGTTCCTACCTCCAAAATAAAAAAAACTGTTAACTAAGCTTAAACCCATCAAATTAGCAGCAGACAACCTCCCAAGTGAATACCTTCAACTCGCAGCTGACGCTCTAGCCTACCCAGTATCCATCTTGATTAACAGATCTCTATCAGAAAGTTACGTTCCCACACTTTGGAAAGTATCACACATAATTCCCCTCCACAAAGGCAGCCCCTCCACAGAGCTAACCAATTACCGCCCCATAGCTATTCTCTCTCCACTCTCCAAAATACTAGAGAGCTGCATCCATTTTCAGGTCTCAGATCAATTCATTGTTAACAACCTCCTCTCCAACACCCAACACTGTTTCCGACCAAAACATAGCACCACCACTGCCTTACCCTCTTTCACTAATACTATCCTACAACATAAAAATGCTGGTTATCTTTCCTCAGCTACTTTCCTAGACCTAAAGCTTTTGACATGGTACCACACAAACTCATCTCTCTTCTCAGTAACCTATCCTTCTCTCAGTCACCAACTGCTTTCAAAGTTACCTGTCTGACTGCCAACAATCCATTGTATGGCAGGACAACCTATACCCCAACTTCCTGTCTCCACAGGGGTTCCTCATGGGACCATCCTTGGACCCCATTCTTCTTTATTTTCACCAATAATCTAGCCTCTGCCACCACACATGGCACACACATACAATACACAGATGACTCAGCTATCATCTGCACAGCCCACTCCCTATCCGAACTGCAAAAAGTCACACAGGATGCCTTTTCCTCTGTTGAAACTTGGTTATCGGATACCCAATTAATACTAAACACAAACAAAACTAAATTACTATTCTTCCACCCACCTAACGTACCCAAAACCCCTCTCACTTTATCACAGCAAAAGACAAAACCACTATCCATCTTACAGAACACACCAAATTGCTAGGAGTGGAAATAGACAATAAACTGATCTTTGACATTCACATATCCATGACCATTAAAAAAGTCCACAAAAAACTAGGAGCATTATATACAAATCAGCAGCTACTTACCAAAGCAGCAAAGATTTAAGTAGCAAATTCTCACCTTATCTCCACCCTACTTTAAGCCTCTCCAATATATACAAACCTAAGACAATGCAAGCTAATTAAGCTTGAAACCTGCTACAACAAAATTGCCAAATTTGCCACAAGGGCATCCTACCATAGTCACCAGTCTCTCACTGGCAGAACTGGGCTGGCTAGAACTCCCTTACCTCCATCAATGGTACCAACTCGCACACCCACACACTAGTAAACCATTCACTAAAAGTCCCATCCCTTCAGAATCTAATCCAACCCTATCTTACCACCAGACCACTAAGATCCAGCAACAAAAACCTCCTACAGGTCATGAGAGCAATAACTATGCTGGAGAAGTATTATTCTCCTGTGCTACAGCCAAATTATGGAACTCCCTCCCACCCTCAGTTACCTCTGTAACATCTTGCACCCAGTTCAAATCTTTACTAAAAGTGCACCTAAAAACTTGCAGAATATGCCCTTGCAACTCCCCCTCCAATAGCACCCACTCCACCCACCCACTAACTAACTTGATTATAGCAAGCTCGGTTGCTCTTTAACCTAACTACTTACTATAAAGAAGAACTTCTTATTGCAACAATTGATAACGTCTGTCAGGTACCTCACAAACAATATTGTTTCAGTTGTCTACTGAAGAATTATGTTCTACATTTGTAACTATGTTCAACATCTGTCACTATGTTTTAAACTTGATGTTCTACAGCTGTTTTACAACTTTGTTTTAATCTTGTATTATGTTCTACAGCGGTAACAATGCCTATAATTCTTTTAAATGTTATGTTTCTCAAATTGTATAATGTCTGCAACATTTGAATGTGGAGTTTTTCTCCCCAATCCTCCGGTGAAAACGGACCTGCATCCAGTCGGACTCTCCTGGTCAACAAATGTAAATAAATGAATAAACTGTTCTGCTTATGCTGCAGAAAGGTTTAGATCCCTGGATGGAGTGCTCCTGATACCATTTAAAGTACAGTTTTGTACCTACCGTAAATGTAGATGTTCGAGTGTATGCCCTGCTGCAGTCATCACACTTGGGTTATCCTGCCGTCAGGCGGTCCCGCAGTCGGCCAGAATTTCAAAGTCTTGGTCCGGCGTCGGTTGCTGTCACTTCTTCCCTGACGTCAGAGCGCCAGGGGTATATCAGAGGCATCCAACGCCATTTTCTTCAGTTTTTCTTGCCCCAGATGTCAGGTGCCCCTAATAGGTAGGCAAAAAATAAATGTATATATATATATATATATATATATATATATATATATACATAAAGCTATATAGATAAAATAAAACAAAATCCTTAGGCACAAGCAAATACACCACAGAGGAAGAATAGAATGGAGTGGTAGAGATAAGTTCATCTAGTTCAGAGGGGATGGAGGAAGAGTAACCTGGACTGCAGCAGGGTATACACTCGAACATCTACATTTATGGTAGGTACAAAACTGTACTATGTTCATCGTGTTATCCTGCTGCAGTCATCACACTTGGGTAGAATCCCAAAGCTAAGGATGGGAGGTGGAGTCAAACAGGGTTAGAGGAGGCAGGAAGGCCCTGCAAAACTGCAGTGGTGAAGCCAGCTTTAGTCTTAGAGTAAAGTGGTAAGTGGCAATGTTTGGTGAAGGTGTGAAATGAACTCCAAGTTGCAGCTTCCAGAATATCCTTGGTTGGCACCCCCCTGAGGAAGGCTGTAGATGTAACTGCTGCCCTGGTGGAGTGGGGTCTTATGGTAGCAGGAACTGGTTTTCCATGGTGGGTGTAGCAAAAACGTATGCAATGTCCTATCCATTTGGAAATGGTTTGTTCTGAGATAGCCTTTCCTTGTGATGCTGTAGCATAGGATACAAAAAGCTGGTCAGTTTTTCTGAAAATCTTAGTTTTATCCAAGTAGTAACGTAGCTGCCTAAGAATGTCCAAGGAATGCAGGAGTCTTTCTCCTTTGTTCGGTGGATTTGGAAAGAAGGTGGGTAAATGAATGGTTTGATTTAGAGCCACACTGGATACCACCTTTGGCATAAAGGAGGGGTTAGTTCATAGAGAAACTCTGTCTTGATGAAAGATGAGGAAAGGCTTTACTGCCATTAGTGCCTGAAGTTCTGAAACTCTGCTGACTGAAGTGATTGCTAGCAGCAGGGCAGTCTTCCATGATATAAACTTTAAGTCAGCTGAGAAAGCTGGCTCAAAAGGAGGTAGCGTGAGTTTTTCCAGAACAAAGTTGAAGTCCCAAGTAGGTGTTGGTGCTCTCCTGGGAGGCCTAATGTTTTTGGCCCCTCTGAGAAACTGTCTTAAGAGTGGATGTGAAAATAAGGGAGGATCCGTGTTGTAGTGAGCAGAAATGGCTGAGGCGTGGATTTTAATAGATGAAAAAGAAAGTCCTTTGTGTAACATCTCAGTTAGATATTGCAGAATCTGAGGTATGTCAGGCTGAAGGTTATTATGGCCTTTAGCTTGGTTCCAGGCGCAAAACCTTTTCCATTTGTGTGAGTAGGCCTTCCTGGTGCTGGGCCTCCTGGCCTCCAGCATAACTTCCATAACAGCTTGTGAGAGAGGAGCTGGCTGGTTGCTTAGATGATTTGCCATGCAGCCAAGTTTAAGGTTTTGAGCTGGCTGTGTAGAATCTGATTGTCTTGTTGTGTGAGCAGGTGGGTAATTTGCGGGAGAATCCATGGTGGGCCCTGGGCCATATTCCTTAATAGTGGGTACCAGTGCTGGCGTGGCCAGTCTGGGGCAATGAGTATCATTCGGGGTCTCTCCATCCTGACTTTCAGAAGTACCTTTGTGAGAAGGGGTAGTGGAGGAAAGGCATATACTGTTAGCATTTTCCAACTGAATGAGAGTGCGTCCACTTTCCAAGCTTGATGGTGAAAAGTCCTTGTGCAAAACATTGTTAGCTGATAGTTTTGAGGGCTGGCAAACAGGTCTATGTCTGGGAGCCCCCATTTTTGAGTTATCATTGCGAATACTTGTGGATCCAGTTTCCACTCGTGGGGATCCATGATGTTTCTGCTTAGGTCACCTGCCAATGTGTTCTTTTTTCCTGGCAGGAATTGAGCTTGTAATTGAACTTGGTAAGCCAGTGCTGTGTTCCACAAGGTCATTGCTTGCCTGCATAGAGGGTAGGAGTGTGTACCCCCTTGTTTGTTTATGTACCACATTACTGTGGTGTTGTCTATCCTTATGATAAGCTGTCCTGGATGCAAGAGGTCCTTGAAGGCTGTCAGAGCATTTTGTACAGCTAGCATTTCTTTTTGATTGATGTGCAGATTCCTTTGATCTGCTGTCCATAAGTCTTGAACGCACCATCCTGCCATGTGTGCCCCCCAGGCATAGTCCGATGCATCTGTTGCCATAGTTTGCCTGGCTGGGGGTAGGGTGAAAGGCTGACCCTTGTTGAGGTGACAAGCCTGTGACCACCATAGAAACTCCTGTTGAAGGCAGGGAATGAGATTTATTATTGTTTCCAAGCTGTGGCTGTGTTGAGTCCATATGCTTTTTAGGTACCATTGTCATTTCCTCATATGCAGTTTTGCAAATGGTATTAGTAGTATGCAAGATGCCATGAAGCCCAAGGCCTGCAGAATTTTTCTTGCAGGGAGTTGGATCTTTGTTGCCATTGTTCTGAAGTCTTGAGTTAGTTGTAGTTGTTAGTGTGGTGTCAGATAAGCCATCTGGGCCGCTGTATTCAAGCTGGCACCCAGGAATGTCATATTTTGTGAGGGCACTAGTTTTGATTTCTTTTCGTTTACTGTGTACCCTAGGCAACTTAGAAGATGTCGTACAAAAGCTAGATGTTGTAAGAGAATGTCCTTGTTTTCTGCTTGGATGAGACAGTCGTCCAGGTATGGGTATATTTGAATTCCTCTCTGTCTGCAGTATGCAATTACTGGTGCCAGGCATTTTGTGAAGACCCTGGGCGCAGTAGATAAGCCAAAGGGCAGTGCAGAGAATTGGTAATGGGTTGAACCTGCAATGAAACGGAGGTATCTTCTGCAATTTTGTCTGATAGGGACATGCAGGCATGCCTCCTTGAGGTCCAACGTTACTAGCCAAGCTTTCTTGCCCAACATGGGAAGAAGCTGCTGTAGTGTTAGCATCTTGAATTTGGGTACTTGCAAGAAGGTGTTTAAAATTGAAAGGTCCTGAATGGGTCTCCAAGCATTGTCCTTTCTGGGGACTAGAAAGAGCCTTGAGTAAAATCCTTGTCCTTGCTCCTGTGTAGGTACCAGTTGAATGGCTCTCAAATCCATGAGAGCTGTAATTTGTTTTTGCGCCTCTGCCCATTGATTTTGTGGCAGGTTTGGCATTCCTTTTAATCTTGGCAAGGTGTGGAAATGGAATCTGTATCCGTGTGAGATAATGTCTAGGACCCATTTGTCCTTTGTGACGATGCGCCAGTTGTCTGCAAGAAGTGCTAATTTTCCTCCCAAGGGAGCTGCCAAGAGGGTTTTGCTTGGCAGTTTGAGGTTTAAGTCATTGTGTTTGCCTTCTAGTGGTTTGGGACCTGTCTTCTCCTCCCTTCTGTGTTGTAGTGCCCCATTGACGAGGTTTGTAAGGGATTTGTGCTTGTCCTCTGCCCCTTGGGCGCCTGTATTTACCCCTCTGAGGTCTGTCAGAAGCTGGAAAGGACCAATTTTTTGTTGGCCAATTTCTGCTGAAGCGTGGGGGCTGTACCTGTAAGAAATCTTTGACCGTCTGCATAGATTTTGCCTTATCCTCCATTTTCTTTAAAACCTCCTCTGCTTTAACCCCAAATAAAACATCCTGTTGTAAGGGTGCATCCAGTAACTTTGCTTTAACATGATCAGGCAAAGATTGTTCCTTTAACCAAGCGTGCCTACGTATAACAGACCCAGTAACAGCTGCTCTAGAGGAAGATTCCAAGGCATCAAAACCACATTGTAAAGTATGCGTGCCGACCTGCTCAGCTGCATGCAACAGATCTTGTATTTCCTTGAATTCAGACTGTTGAGGGTGCGTGCCCATCTTTTGTTTTATTTGAGACATTAGGAATTGCTGGTATTTAAGCATGTGAAATTGACAATTTAGTGCTCTCATAGCTAGAGTAGTTGAGGTGTAAACATTCTTCCCCCACCTATCTAGTGCTCTTTCTGAGGGTACAGGATTTTTAGCCATAGAAGCCTTGGCCCCTCTGGGACCCTGGGAGATTGTCTTTGGATCAGCAGCAGGGCTTTTGTAAAGGAATTTGTGAGAGTCAGGCACTCTATAGTATCCATCTGGTTTGGCTGGAGCAGGAGGCAGAGAATCTGGATTTAGACTAGATTCTAAGAAGACATCATCCACTATGTCCAAAACTGGGGGGATAGCAAGTGGTCTGTGCTGGGGGAGTAAAAGAAACTCTCGGAGCCTTTTCTTTGAGTCAGAGTAGTCCTGACCTTCCCAGTGGAAATGTTCCCTCATGGTGTGTAAGGTTTCCTCAAAGGAGTAGTCTTTAGGGGGAGAAGCTGAGGGAATGGAGTCTTCAGCATCAGAATCTTCATAAGGGGGGAAGGAGTAATCCTGTTCCTCAGAGGAGCCTGAGGAAACAGACACCTGATCAGAGGAGGCATAATTCTCCTCTTGTCTAGGCCTTTTGTCGGGGGGGGGGGGGACCCCTGATCAAAGAAATCAAATCCTCAGCCATTTTAAGCATCTGTTTCTTAGGCATAGGGCCTTGGCCTGGAGACTGAATTGAAGGTTTTTTTGGTTTTAGAGGAGTCTTAAGCTTAGCATAAGATTTTATGGTGAGGGTAGTCGATCTGAAGACACCTTCAGAAACTGAAGGAGTTTCTGCAGCACAGGCTTCCCCTACTGCAATGTCGTCGGTAGGGCCTAAGGAAAATGGCTGCGTCGGCCTAGAACTCTCTGCTGGGAGATCCAATGCGGTCTGGGGATCCAATTCAGCGGTAGCCAGGGGCTGCGTAGGCGCCTCACTGAAAACTGGAAAACCGGCGACCGGGCCAGCTGAGGCCTCGGTGTCTGGCTTGGGTCTAGGCTGCCTGCCCTTATCCTTGCATTTTTTATGCACGCCGGTAGTCGGTTGCTCCGACGGCATAGTGTAATTAAATTTTCTACCGAAGTAGTGTCGTGCGAAATCAAAGCAATGCTTTATAGTTCGCTTATTGAACCTAGCACAAAACCGACAACCAGTGACGTCGTGGTCTAGGCCTAGGCAAGGTATACAAAAAGAATGAAAGTCCTTATGAGGTATTTGCTTCCCACAAGAAATGCAATTGTTAACTTTTTCTGACATCGGACTGAGGCAAGAAAAGGTTCCCCAACGGGGTACTTAGCTTTGAAGACTTCAGACTGAAACTTGACTTGAAAATCTCAGGTGTCGGCCAACCGGCACTTGTCAACTGCTTCTGCTTCGGGCACCACGCGGCAAGAAAGACTGGAGAAAATGGTGTCGGATGCCTCTGATATACCCCTGGTGCTCTGACATCAGGGAAGAAGCGACAGCAACCAACGCCGGACCAAGACTTTGGAATTCTGTCCGACTGCGGGACTGTCTGACGGCAGGATAACCCAAGTGTGATGACTGCAGCAGGGTAACATGATGAACATCTTGCAGATATCCATCAGGTCCATCAGTATTAGGTCAGAGGATGTCTTAAATGCTAGGCACAGGTCCCCTCTTAGCAGTCTGTGAGAGACAGAATAAAGCAAGAGGACTGTGTAAGACAAGGGATTTAGGCCCTGTATTCTCTTTGTGAGGAACCTCTGAGGGCATTCAAATTGTTGTATATGCTTTGACAGATACATGCCAAAGGGGGGGAGTTATAATCAAATATTGGCAAAATGAGGCCTGAGAAAAAGGGAAACAATGACAGCGTTGGATCTAGAAGCTATCCCTCTGCTTATAAGCTGTGCAACACAGAAGGATTTCCTTACCACAATGAACACATGCTGTTCAAATGTTAGGCCGCTGTCTACATATGTTCCCAAGTCTGGAAATATTGGGTCAGCTCTTAGGGTATATTATCAATGTAGTAGCTTCTCAGGGTAGTCAGTTTCCCAAATGATACAATAATGCACTTTTTGAAATTAGTTATAGTTTATGACTCCTGGCACTAACTATTTGTTTGGAACAGACCCTCATACAGGATTGTTGAGTCATTTGGGGGATTTGATAAAGGTTCGTAACTTGCAATCATCTGCAAACTTGGTCAGCAAAAGACACTTGGTGTTAGCCTTAATTTCTGAGAAGTAAGTGATGAACAGGAGAGGTCCCAGCACAGAGCCCTGCAGGACTCCACTTGGTGAATCGTCATTTTGTGGAGACAGCTTCCCTGACCTTGATTTCTTGTATCCTATCAAGAAGCCAATCGGCAACCCAGTGGGTGACATAAGGGGTTAATTCCTAGTTCAGTAAGCTTCTCCACTATACCTGCATAGGATATTGTGCCAAAAGCTTGGACCAGATCTGGGGGGGGTGTGTACATTCTTACCTCTGTCCATTGCTCTGGTGATTTATTTTTGAAGAGATCTACCAGGTTGAGTAATCAAAACCTACGTTTGACAAAACCAAACTGGAATGGGTCCACTGTTTGGAAGTTAACAATGTTCTTATTGGCAAATTCAAGGATAAGTTTTTCCATGGCTTTACATACACTGCTGGTCAGATTAATGGGTCAGTAATTACTCTGGTCAGTGGAGGTCATCCCTTGTGCAGGGATATGACTTTTGCGGTCCTCCACTTGCTCGCACAAACCCTGTTTGAAGGCTGAGGTTGCACAGCGTCGTTAAGGGTATAGATAGATCATGCTTTATGCTATTCAAGATTCATCCTGGGATATTCAAACCCATAGATGAAGTATTTTTGGCCTTAGGTAGTGCTTTCAGAACTTGGTCCGGCATAACACATTGAGATGTGTCATTTTCTAGCATTGCTTGTGAGATAATAGGTGGTGAAAAAAGGGTGAAGTTGGAGATGAACTCATCAGCCAGCAGGTTAACTATATCTTCATCTTCAGTATAGATTGCAGTGGTCACAAGCAATTCAGTATATTGCTGTGTACAGCCCTTCATGTGAACATAGCTAAAGAAGGCCTTGTGGTTGTCCTTTGATTGGGTGGCTCTTTTTGCCTCAAACTTGGCTTTTTTTTATTAAACCCCGGAGTTGCTCATTTCTTTTAATGACAGGGCCTCTGCTATGCTGGGTTTAACTCTTCTTAGTTAGGGCCATAATTCTCTTCCTTTTGTTGTAGAGCTGGTTTATATTCCTTTTAGAATATTACTTTTTAAAACAGTTTTTTGGCTCCTTGTTGCTTAAACCGCATATTGGAAACTGCAGAGACAGGGAAGTGACTATTTGTTAAAAAAAATAAGGGTTGAAAAAATCTCGGACACTCCTTTAATTAGTTCTCACCTTTCAGCACACATCTTATAAACCTCAGCTGCAGAAGGGCTAAAAAGAGCCTCTTTTTCTAAGGGAGAAATTAAAATCTCAGTTTTAACATCTTCAGGGAGATTTTGAGAACAAAGCCAAGCAAATCTCATTAAAGCTGACTCAGAAGAAGCAGAAGCACTGGAATAACTGTCAACAGCACCATAAGTACTTTAAAATATAATTAGTCACATAAGAATTAAACGAGTTCTTTACCACAATAACCTATGTATGTAATCCAAGATAAGCAATAAAAACTTTTAATATATGATCCTGACAGTTTAAAATTCTGAAAATGAAAACACTTGGAAGTCTATATTTTTCCCCAACTTATCCATTGCTTTCCCAGCCTTTATGAGAGGGAAAGGGGTTAGCAGCAATAACCTGTTTAGCAGAAGACATAACTACTGCATCTGCTTTAGTATTAGAAAACAAGCATTTGTGTGCCCATGTACCTTAATATAACCTGCCAGATTTCTTGGGACGAGGAGGCTGACTTTCAAGAAAGCAAGTATCAGTGAGAAAACATTCTCTAAAGCAGGTAAGACTGGAGGAATAGCTTCAGCTTTAGGCATCTTTAACTGTAAGAAATCACAGTATTTCTATGTCCTGAAGAACCTCATTCTGGTACCACTGAAAAATCTCTCTCAACTTAGATAAAGTGTAAGCAAAAGAAATATCTTCAGCAGGAAAATCTGAAGACATGCTTTCTTCAGAAACTGATAATTCAGACTGAATGAAATTTCCTGAAGTACAACCAACCACCTGCAATGCTGATGCTTCTGAAAAACTCTGTCAGAAGAAGGAGCTCTTCCTTTGCTTGCTTGGAAAAAGCAGTAATAAGCTTAGTAAATCCAAGTAAGCTTACCATGTCCACAAAAAATGAAACGGAAACAGGAGACAACATTTTTCTCACTAAGCACACTTCCCTTGATAAAAGTCAGACTCCTATTAAGCATAGCGTTCCCAAGCATTCCCCTCCTCCCAGCCAAGTGAAGACACTTCACCTATTCCTTCCCTGAATATAAACAAAAGTATCTCTCCCTTGCCCAATGGCATCCTACAGCTGTAGAGGACAAAGCTATCCCCTGGTCTTTGGTCTTTAGTGGCTGGAAGGGCTACACCAAGAGGACTGTGAGGAATGGAGGATATAAATATGGGCAGTTTGAGGAACAACAAGTGATCACAGAAGTGCCAACCTCTAACTGCGGAGTCAGAAAAGGAGATAGCCTGACACTCAAAGATTCCTTAGCAACTTTCTTCTTTTTGCTTGCAGGGAAAGGTACTACTGTTTTGAAACCAAAGGTTGTCCATAGGTAAGCCAAGGAAGACACATCAAAAGCAGGTAATGGAAGCTGGATGAGTCAGTATAGTATAAGGCAGAGAACATGTGGTTCTCGGGTATGCAGACCACTGACAGGCCACCACAAGCAATGAGGTTTCTTTTTGGGGATAAACTCTTGGCTAGGCTTGTAAGGGCCCCAGGGCCATTAGCCTAGTAACCTCCTGTAATCCTATGGGCCTACCCCAAATACACACAAATGTCTGCAATAAGGAAAATGTCTAGCAAAAATAACACTTTTCACAAAAAAGTTCACACAAGCATAAACATGAGAACTCCATTAGAAAAGTAACAACAGTTCCAAAACATTCCATTTCCTAGCTAATCAAAATTTTCACAAAAAATAGTTATATACTCACCATAACATTCCATCTGTATTGTCAATTTTTATTCTTCCTTAACAAATGGGTTCAGAACTGCTCTTCCGATTGAACTATGACACTTTCTAAAAATTCCAGGATCCAAATCTTGAGCTCCTCCCTTACTCATAATGCCCCTGACCCCACCAAACCCTCAGACTTTGTTTGCTGCTATTACATGTGTGTGTGTGTATCTATATCTAGATATATATATATATATATATAGATATAGATATATATAAATATATATATATATTATAAATATATATCTATATCTATCTATCTATATATATATATATATATATAGAGAGAGAGAGACAGTAAGACGTTGTCCTGTTCGATTCTCAGCTATAGCGTCTTCTGTGTGAAGACATGCGTGAATGGGCGTACCTTCATTGAAGGTTGTGCATCAGGGCTGGCAACTCAGTACGTAAAAATCTACTGCCAATCATTAGCAGACTGGAGTTCCGCTGTGGCGACCCCTAACCGGGAAAAGCCGAAAGATACAACAGAGAGAGAGAGAGAGAGAGATGTGGAACTAAAGGCAGCTCTGCTTCTGAAAGTAATGTCCAATTTGTAATGTGCAATAAAAGTATGAGTATTGCAACAAGTGGCAGCTGCACAAATATCACCAACAGAGGCTCTAGCCAAAAAGGCTGCCGATGTAGTCATTGACCTGGTTAAATGTGTTTTCAGTTCACTTGGTAAGGCAATACTTTCCAGGAATAAACATTGGAAATCCAATCCATTACCCATTTAGCCAGTGTAGTTTTAGAAACTGGTCTTCTCAATCTTTTACTAGTGAAAGAGAAAAATAACATATCATTTTTTCTAAATTGCTTGGTCCTATGAAGGTAAAAACAAAGTTGCCTATGCACATCAAGAAGATAAAGGGTATATTCACCTTTTATTTTCAAATTTGGGGTAGAAAACTGGCAAATTGATGACCTGGTTGATATTGGTTTCACAGGCAACATTTAGTAAGAAAGAACGACTTGTGTGTAAAGTAACCCTGTACTTGTGAAATATCAAATATGGCAGTTTGGAAGACAGTGCTTGGAGCTCAGATACTCTTCTTACAGAAGTTATAGCTACCAGAAAAAAAAGTTTTCCAAGAAAGAAACTTGAGATCTAATTTAGCTGATGGTTCAAAAGGAAAAAGCACTGAGGTTTGCAAAACCATAGGGAGGTCTCAAGGTGGAATATAGCCTTTATTGGAGGTCTAAGTAAGAAGGTACTCTTAAGAAAGGCCTTACATAATTTGGATGAAGATAAAGGAGCAGCATCATCTCTGATGTGATAGTTCGAGATGGCTGCTAACTGAACCTTGAAAGTGGAAACAATTGCTCCGTCCAGCTGGAAGTGGATCAGTACAGGGATCTAATTCTCTCAGATGAGCCCAAAAGGTAAATCTTTTCCATTTACTTTTGTAAATTTTCCTCAAAGGTTTATGAGAAGAGAGTAGGATTTTTCAAACTGGGGAGGAAAGTTTGGACTGTCTAGCCATCATCAGAATTGGAGAAACCATGCAGTGAACTTGAGGCCTGCAATATCAGGGTAAACTTGCTCTGACAGGTAAAATAGAAGGTCTGGACTAGGATCCAGTGACCAAGAAGGATGTACCAAATGAGACCAAAGGAAGGGGAACCACATTTGTCAAGGCCAGAAGGGAGCAATAGGCATTACTGTGTTCTTCAACTGAAGTGCTTTCTGAAGAAACTTGGTAATGAGAGGCAGGAGAAGATACGCATGGAGGAGACCGGATGGCCAAACATGGACTACACCATCTCTCGGTGGCTATTCCTGAGGTGGGATAAGGGCAAAGAACCTGCTGCATTTATTGTTTAGGGGAGATGCAAATAGGTCGCAGCAAGGCTGACCCCATTTGTGGAAGATCAAGTTTGTCACTGATTGGTTGACAGACCACTCATGAGGCATGAGTATGGTCAGCTGAGTTTGCCAACTACAATGATGGATTTCCCCAGAACGTACTTTGCTACAAGAAAGTGGTTGGATGAAATTGCCCATTGCAATGCGCTCATTGCTTTTTTAACACAGGGGATATGATTTGGTTCCCCTGTTTGTTGATGTACCAGACTACTGACATGTCTGTCTGTACTGCAATAGCCCCTTGAGGGAGAAAGCTCTGGAAGGCCTACAACACTAGAAGCACCACTCACATCTCTAGGACACCGATATGCAAATTGGTCTCTTGTGGGGACCACTTGCCTTGTACAGTCCTTCCCAAGTAATGCCTCCCCACCCCCCATTCCAACTGGGAGGCAACTGTGGTTAACATGGTGCTAGGGGGAGGAAGGATAAATGGACGACCTTGACTGATCTCCTCAGAGTAGATCCATCAAAGAAGAGCCTTTCTGCAAATGTGTGGCAATTTTATCGGCCGATTCAAAAGATAATGATGAAAGGACATTGCACAGCCAAGGTCTGTTGAAGAATTCTCATGAGTAAGTAAGCAATGGGAATAGAGTTATAGTAGCAGCCATCGACCCTAGAGCATTTAGGACCAGTCCTGCTGGGAGGGGAGGAATGGAAAGAATCTGTTTGATGTGCATCTTCCATGTAAGAATTCTGTTTTGAGGCAGAAGAGCTACACAACTGTCTGTGTCTAATCCTGCCCCTATAAAATCTACAACTTGAATCAGCTGAAGATGACATCTGTGCATGTTGATGATGATTCTCAGCGAGAGTGACAGCTGAAGTAAATAATCTCTGGCTTTTGCTAGTAGATGCCTGGTTGCTGCGGTAAGAAGCCAGTCATCTGAATGGGGAAACACACTGAATCCAAGCAGTCTCAGGTGAGCTCCTACCATTGCCATTCACTTGATGAATAACCTGGTGGCTGTGGTGAGACCTAAGGGCAGGGCTCTAAACTGATAATGACTGGCTCCCAGCCAGAAGTACAGGTACCTTCAAAAGCACCTGTTCATTTTGATGTGATAGCATGCATCTTTAAGATCGACTGACCATATCCAGTCATCCTTCTGAAGGGGAATTTGGAATGTTTTACAAACTGGTTCAAATAACTTGGATCCAAGACAGGTCTCAGGTCCCGTCTTTTTTGGCAGTAAAATGAACCATGAATAAATTCTGGATCCTGTTTGGTCCAGTGGGACTTCCTGGATGACTGGTCCAGCAACTTTGTGATCTCTTGAGCTGCTAGCTCTCTCTGATTGGGTGGAACATCGGAGAGAATTTTCCTTGTTTTTACTGGAATTTATAAAAAGGGAATGAAATACCCTCTGGATATGATCTTTTGCACCCAAAAGTCATTTGTGATGACTAGCCAGGTGTTTTGGTGTAAGGATACATGCCCCTGGACTGCCTCCAAAGAGGGACAGTCTGGCAACCTTTCAAGAATACAGGAAGAATCTGTCAGAGAAAGAATCTCAAAATCCTTGACTCTGCAGACCCCCTTGACCTCGTGCGCAACATCTACCACTGTAGTTTTTTCCCCTCTGCCTCTTGGGGAAAATTCCCTGGGTGACTCCTGAAAAGGTCATTGAGATATTTTGAACCACATTTTCTTACTACTGCATTGGTTACTGGAAAAGGGTTTCTGCAGAGTAGAAAAGCAAATTCCAACAGCAGACAAGGTCTTTCCATCCTTTTCACTGTGGAAAATAGTCTCTTTTACTGTTGGGCCAAACAAGGATGATCCCTCAAAGGCAGCATTGATAAATGATGCCTTGAAGGGTTCCACAAAATCGCACCATCTCCTCCAGGCATGTCTCCTTATGGATATGCCCGAACTAGCCATACTCAAGGTACCGGCATGCAAGATCAACCTCATGGACGAGTTTGTAATGGATTGTAAGGTGCCACTTGCAAACAAAAGGACTTCTTTTCCTCTGTGGACATGCTTGGGCAGAACTAGAGAGTTCCTTTATCAAGCCCCTCTGTAATCTGGTAAAATGTGCCAGGTAGTTCAGCAATCACAGGGCAAATGCAGCTGATCTATATACTTGACTCCCAAACCTGTCCAAAGCCCTAGACTCTCTGTTAGGGGGATGGACAGTAGAGCTTTGTTTGGCAAGCTCCTTTTTGGTGGCTGCTGCAACACCCATGGCATCTACAGAAATCCCTTTAGTCCAGAACTGTTTATCATTAGGGGTGCTTAAGATTTTGTTGGGGTGTTTTTGAATAGGTTCCACTAAGTCCAGTTCCTTCCATTCCCTGCAGGAGACAAGAGCTACAAGCTCATCTACAGGGAGTAACCCAAAATGTAGATGGGACAGACCTGAAGGCTTCCAGGAACACCAATTGCTCCTGGGAAGGGGTTTGGGAAGATCAACCACCTTTCTGGCAAGGGATTTCTAAGATGTCTCCAAATCAGACATCTTCAGGTGGAGATCTAGGGGATCCTTTCCTTCATCAAAATCAATGTCTTCTGTTGGGAATTCCTGGGGGGATTCCAAGTGCCTCCTTTTGCACATCCTCTTACGAGGAACCTCCTCAGTGGGATGTTCCGAGGAGGTATCGGATGGGATGGAGAGTTCCCTGGTTGAAACTGCTTGGAAGCTCCCCTGGACTGGCTGTCCCTGAGGTGTAGGATGCGAGGACTCGGACACAGGATTCAGAGAAGGAATAGGGTACAGATCCGAAGAAGGGAGAGTTGACATTACTCTGGGTTGAGTGAAAGGCCTCTCCATCGCCTTAAAGGCAGAGGGGCCCAGGGAGGCAGAGGTCCCACCAGAGCCAAGGGTCTTAGAGCAGACAACCCCAAACCCTCCAACCTCCTGCTTCAAGGGAAGAGTCAGAGCCGAACTATTAAGCTCCGAAGCTCCAAGAGGACATAACAGCTCTAAAAACTTTGGAGTCAAACTCAACCCCTCGGATCTGACACCAATGCTTCAGCTCCAACAGCAGTCGTGTTCCAACAGTATCGGAGTTGATTGAGTCACAGAAGTAGCTAGAGTCTAGGTTGAAATAACCTTTAGATCCAACGATTCAACTCCCAGGGCTCTTGGATCCAAGTTCTTCAAAACAGGTGACCAGATCAGAGAAGGAGCAATTACAGTTTGAAAAAAATGTTGGTGGCTCATGGATTCGATGGGAGACAGAGCTGGCAAAATCCCCATATGGATCTGTGTTCTGAGGAATTTCATCATCCTATCCACCTCCGCTTCGGACAGTCTACAGGAAGGCCTAATAGAAGAGGATGTGGAAGGTGGCCCTAAGGACTTCTTAGGCGTTTCCTGCAAAAAAAGGGAGACCTCAGTCTTGGAGACGCTGGCTCCAGAGAGAACCTGGGAACACGGGGTAAGAGGAGATGGAACAATCGACTGTGCAGGATCCGAAGGTTTCCAAGCCGAAATTTTAGGAACCTTCTTTGGAGATTCTACAGTAGGCATAGGCTGCAGAGACTGGTCAGGAGAGCGCTTAAGGTGCTCCTTGGGATCCTTTGATTTTTGTGAGGGGGTTTGAGCCCCTGAAGAAGTGCTTGAAGATGAAGCAGAAAAGGGAAGGAGACCTTTCAGAATTAGCTTATTTCTTCTATCACTAATTGCTCTACCATTAAAGGCCACATATATGGAACAAGAGTTGTCCAGATGTGCTGGACCCAAACAATAAACGCACTCCCTGTGGGCATCAGTACTGGGGATCTTATCCCCACAGGAAGTGCATTTTTTAAATCCAGTTGACTTATAAAAACACCACAAAGTCTAAAAAGAAAGCAAGAAAGACTTGTTTTGAGGAAGAAACAAAAGAATTAACTACCAACCACGGTATTGCGAGAAATACCTAAGAGTATAGAAGGAGGAAGACAAGGAATGGACTACCAACAATGGTAGTATAAGAAATGCCAAAAACTCTGTAGAGAAGATTATAGAAGGTAAGGGGGTTACTTTAACTAATAAGTAAGATAAAGGACTGTCAAAAAGTAAAAAGAAAATTCCAACTTTCCCTCACAACACCCCAAAGGATCTCAAGGAATCACAATCCTGACCATCTTCAAGAACGGCAAATGAGATCTGGTGTTTGTTGGGGTCAGGGGCATTACAGGTAAGTGAGGAGCTTGAGAGTCGGCTCCTGGAATCTTTAGAAAGTGGCAGAGTCAGATCTGAGGATCAGATTCAAACCCATGGAAAGATCACTCACTTTGACAGGCAAAAAGCTCTGAAGCCTTTTTGCACTCCAGCTGTCTTATAGGGCTCAACTTGAGTTCCTGACAGTTGGAGGACAGAGAATGCACCCACAGTTCTGTGAAGCTTCCAGTTGCAAGGGGATAGGACCCATACAGCTTAGGTTACTGCAACAGCAGTAGTGCAGTTGTGCAAGATCTTACCATAAACAGTAGATGTCCTACTTCTCAGTGTTACTGTATTCTTTACAGATGAGATATCCTGCAGAGGATAGCCAAACATCTGGTCAGCATAATAAAGTTTTACCTCCTTCCACGTGCCATACAACAGACATATGTCCTACACCCAAGATATAAGGTATGCAAGTGACATATGAGCACATAATCCTCAGAACGTAATTCCCCCCAGGAGAAACAGAGTAAACCAAGAGAAAGAGATTGACCATGTGCATCCAGGAATGGAAGAAAAGAAAAAGAAGTGATGCCTCGGGTCAGAAGACAGATAACAGAAAAATAAATGGGGGAGGTACAGAATACTGTAACAGTAAGAAGTAGGACATCTACTGTTATTGTAAGCTCTTAACACAGCTGCACTGTGCCCCTCCTTATCACTGTTGCAGTATTACTTACAGATGGGAGAGTACAAAAGCTACTGCAGAGGATGGGAGGAAAAAGACACAAAAGGGCCTTCAAAAAACCCATGTAAGATGACCCTGTCAAAAATTACTTTGGCTCTAAAAATAACGTCCAACTTGTAATTTTCAACAAAGGTATGTACAGAGGACAAGAGTAGAAACTTCTAAAATGGGATCAAGTATTCAGACCTTTGAAAAAAGTACCAGAAAAGGCCACAGCCCCGACAGAATTAGCACAAACAAAAGAAGAAAGCTGCCTGCCATTAGAAGAATAGCAAAAAAAAAAAAAAAAAAAAAAGAATGGTCTTAGAAATCCAGAAGATCGTTTGCTTACACAGCCAAACCCAATTACCAGGCATGAAAGGAAACAAAAATCTGCTGAGATTTCCTGATACATTTAGTTTTATCTAGGTAATATCTGAGCTGTCCAAGTAAACCCAAGGTATGAAGAATGCTCTCACTATCCTTCTGTGGAGGGGGGGGGGATGAACTGTTTGACTCTGGGACAAATCATTAACTACCTTGGGCATAGAATGATTGGTACAGAGACACCTTGTTCTTGAGAAAAAATAAAAAGTTGGAAATGTCATGAATTCTTGAAGCCCAGAGACCCTCTTGGCAGAAGGAAGAGCTACCAACAATACAGTCTGCCAAGTACAGTTTTGCAAGGAAGAGGAAACTGCAGGTTCAAAAGGAAACTGAGTCCATCTCAAGAAAAAAATTAAGTTCCCATGAAGGAGGAATAGATTTTCTTGGAGGCCTAATATGAAGAACATTGGTGAAAAATTGTTTGACTTAAAATCAAGAAGCCAGTGGTGGATTCAGGGGCAGACAAGCAGAAACGGGTGACAACCTTTAACAGATAAGTATGCCAGGCCAGAAGTGAGCAACTCAAACAAATAAGGGCCATAGCAATACACACAGAAAAAGGGTTCAAGGTCATGCTCGAGTCACCAAATAGAAAATCACTTCCATTTAGCCATAGAGGATTTTCAAGTAGTATGCTTGCTGCCATCCTGCAATACCTGAAGAATGCCCTCAGAAAATGTGTGTCCAAATAGAATCAAACTCCTATCACCAAAGAGTCAAATGAAGGGTGGACAAGTGAGGGTTCATAAGAGATTCTTTGTCTTGTGCGAGTAGATCCAACCTGTGAGGTAACTTGTGATGATTGCCCCTATCCAGGTGGTACAGAATTGGGAACCAAGGCTGTCTGAGCCAAAGGGGAGTCACCAGCAAGATTCTGGGCCTGTCCCATATGATCTTGTGCAGGATGTTTGGCAACAGAAGAAAATAGGAATAAGCATACGGGAACAACCCCTTCAAGAAAAAAGACATGGTATTCCCCTTCTAAGCCAGAGGATTTGGCACTCTGGAACAGAACATGGCAATCTGTCTGTTCAGAGGGGAAGCAAAAAGATCTACTTGAGAAATAACCCAGTAATGAACAGTGCCCAGGAACACCTTTCTGGGAAGCACACATTTGTGAGATTGGCCCTGGACCTGCTCAGAGTATATGCCACTAGACTGTGCTCTGAAGGTTAGTAAACTGCCTAATGGGTCAAGCAATGGCAGATAAATTCCCAAGCCTAAAGAGCCAACCCTACAAAGAAGATATGACTTTATGTCCTCTTGCTTGTTGACATACCATATTACTGTGATACTCTCTGTAAAAATCCTTAGAGGGCCATGGATCCAAAGGGAGTGGAGAGCATGAGCAGCCAGAATCAGAGCTTTTCTCTCCTTGATACTCATATAGTCTGCTAGCTGCAGAGGATACCAAACATCTGGACCCTGACATAGTTGGGAGAAGCTCTCCAACTCTGATCCGAAGCATCCATGTACAGCTCCTGAATGGGAATGCAAACTTGAAAAGGCAGGTTGGGATTCAGTGAGATCTGATGAAGTGGAACCTGAGCTTGAGGCAGGTAACAGAGGAATAAGATCAAAAGAAAAGGCAATACTGAAGCTAAATGGATTGAGATAACACTGAAACTTCCTCATATGGTGTCTGTCAAAAGGAACTTAATACTGTCTAAGGCTCTTGCCACCCCTATAGTGCCTTTTTTAGGCAAGGTTCAAATGACAAATTCACCACCATAACAGGTACAAGCAAGCAAAATCTGAGGGTAATGCTACTCAGTGCTAGAAGTCTAAACCTCAAAATGCACTCACTCAAGGCACTCCTTAAAATGGAGAACATCGACATCTGTGCAGTGACAGAGACCTGGTTCAAAGTTCCAGAGAGCACCCCTGCATTACCAGGCTATAATTCATACCACACCTTTCAGCCACCTAACTTGGAACGAAGCACTAAAGGTGGAGGCGTGCACATATTCATTAAGGGCATCCACGCCTCCAGGCCAGTTGCACAGCATAATGCATCCGAGATTATTCAAGTGCAGCTAACTCTGGACAAGACCACAATCCAAACTTTAGCTTGCTACAGACCCCCCACCATACCCCAGGATTCCCACTCCTCATTTCTTGATACACTGGAAAGTATTAGGGTACAACCCAACATCCTAATAATGGGCGATTTCAACTACCCCACCATTAACTGGGAAAACTACTCCTGTACCAACTCTTTTGCTCACTGTTTTCTGGAATTCATAAATTCCAACGCCTTGGATCAACTTATTCACACCCCCACCAGGGACAGCAATATCCTAGACCTGGTCATTACTAACATGAGCAACTGGTGTTCCACACCAGAGGTCAATTTCTCGTTGGTCAGATCTGACCACAAGCTAATCACCCTAGTCATCCACATCCTACCCCCACCCCCCAATTAGGGAAACCACCATAAAAACTTCTCCAAAGCAAACTTCACACTTCTTAAGACAGAAGTGGCAATCCTTATGACACCCATGCAGATGGACAACAGAGGTACAACTGCTGAATCCTACACAAATGCACTTTATAAGCACTTACTTAAGTGCATGGATCATGCTATCCCTAACAGAACCAAGATGCTATCCTCCAAAAAAAGGAAGCCATCTGGTGGTCCTCTGCCATAAACAAACTCTACAACAGAAGAAAGAAACTGTTGCAAAAAAGAGTAAAATCCCATGACTGGAGGAACTCCCTGGTCAACCTCAGTAAGAAGCTAAGATCCCTCATAAAATCCTCCAAAGCTAGTTACGAAAACAAAACTGACATTGACTTTAAAGACAACCACAAAGTATTCTATAGCTATGTCAAGAATCTCAATGGCAACACACAGATCTGCTCTGAGTTACAGCACAATGGCACTAAATATACAGAACCAACTGATATTGCCAACATCCTGGCAGATAGGTTCAGTGCTAACTTTACCCCCCTCTCACCCCCTAGAGGGCACATCTCTATACCGGAAGAATGCAAAGTTCCTGTAATCACAGATGCACAGGTAAAAAAAACATTCTCCAAAGCCAAGAACACAGCATCCATGGGACCTGACAATATCCCAGGCTGCATTCTACATGAACTACAGAATGAACTGGCACCCTACCTAAGTACCATGTTCAGTCATAGCCTCACCTCAGACTTTGTGCCCACTGAATGGCACACCATGACAGTTATCCCACTCCACAAAGGGGGAGCCACGACGGACCCGAGGAACTACCGCCTCATTAGCCTAACGAGCCTGGTCTGCAAGGCCATGGAACGTATCATCATGGAACTCATAAACAAAGACATTGGTAATCTCCAAACTCTGGACCCTACCCAGTTCGGGTTTGTAAAAGGCAGATCATGTCTCCTAAACCTGACTGACTTCTTTGAAGCAGTCACCAAAGCCATAGATGAGGGTAAGGTGGTTCACACAGCTTATCTAGATCTCGCCAAGGCTTTCGACACCATCCACCACTCTGGAATTATAGATAAGCTCACTAAACTAGGTATAAATCCCTGTCACAAGATGGGTTGCCAACTGGCTCATGGACAGAACCCACGCTGTGAAAGTAGCAGACTCCAAATCCGACTTCAGACCAGTGACAAGTGGAGTACCACAGGGTTCAATTCGTGGGTCCTCTCCTGTTTGGTATCTACTTCTCTGAAGTACAGGCTAACACAGAAGGTCTTTGGCTAACAAAGTTTGCAGATGACTTCAAACTAGGAGCCATAATCGAAACTCCTAACGATGTGGACATACTACAAAAGGGCCTCACTGAGACAGATGCCTGGTGCCAAAGCCATGGCCTGAAGCTCAATGCCAAAAAGTGTATTGTCATCCCCTTTGGTAAAAACTCTGCACCCATGAACTACCACATAGCTGATAGTCTACTTAACGCCGAAAATGTGATAAGAAACCTTGGGACACAGGTGGACAGTAGTCTCTCCTTTGATAATCACACCGCCACAGTGGTCAGGAAATCCATCTACATGGCTCACCTCATCACAAAAGGTTTCTCATCCAGAAAAAAAGAGGTCATTGTTCCCCTCTATTCATCACTCATTAGACCCATTATAGAGTACAACGCCCCTTTTGATATGTACCTCACAAGACATCTACAACTGGAAAGGCCACAGAAATACCTCACAAAGAGGATTACTGGCCTCAAACAGATTCCCTACGCAGACCGTCTCAAAAAATTCCAGCTTTACTCAGTCGCATACCGCCTACTCAGAGGCGATCTCTGCCTAACACACAAAGCTATGTCAAACCCAGAGCTGTTGGACATGCTCCACTTAAAGAAATCCCAATCCCTCTGAGCTACAAACTCTAGGGACCTAAACCTTGTCACCACAATAAACAGAACATGCTGGAGGGATAGACTCCTGTCCCAGAGACTTCCCATACTCTGGAACAGACTACCTATCTATGTCAAACAGAGCTCCTCATTAGCACTCTTCAAGAAAAATCTTGATGATTGGATGGCAAATAGGAAATTCACCCCAGGGATCACTTCAGTGGCTCTGCTCGACAGGGGCACAGGAAAATAATTTTCTTGGGTGGCAAAAGCCAGGGTACATTTTTGGCTAGGCTTATATAGGCCCTAGGGCCAATAGCCTAGTACCTACCTATGAACCATAGAAACAGCGGATGCCAAGAACCCTAGAGCTCAAAGGAATTCTGAATTCCCTTGCAGGAAGCACTGAAAGAGGAAGAAGGGTTTGAAAATAAGTGGCCAAAGAAGTACCTTGGGAGGAGACAACAAAGCCATCACTGGCACAGTCTGAATCATACAACCTAAAAAAAAACCCTGATCTTGAGAAGGGGTCAGTACAGACTTTTTGAGGTTGAATGTGAACTATGCACTTTGCAGAAGAAGCATTGTAAATTCAATATCTTAAAGATGATGATGCTGGGAGGGAGCTTGAACTAACAAGGTCATATAAATAAGGGAAAATCTGAATTCCCTGAACCATGCAGAAAGCCAGCACCAGGGCTAGACATTTGGTAAAGACCTTCTGGGTTGCAAAAAGACCAAAAGGCAATGTAGAAAATTGATAATCTAAGGAAGAAACAGAGAAACATAAAATCTTCTTGAAGACAGGGTGAATAAGAATGTGATGATAAGCATCAGTCAAAGCCAGAGACACCAGGAAAGCATGAGGAAGCAGCAGAGGGAGGACAGGTGGAAAGACAGCATCCTGAAGTAAGGAACCTTTAGGAATGTTTTGAGAAAGAAAGATCCAGAATGAGCCTCCAAGAACCCTCCCCTCTTGGGAACCAGAAATACCCTAGAATAAAACCCATTACCCTTTTTTCAGGGGGAACAGGCTGAATGGTTCCCTGTCTTAAAAGATCCTGAAGAATAAAAGAAAAATAAGGGAGCTGTCATAGAGGAGGGTTGGAGAATTCCTGAAAAGGCAAGAAGTGACTTTCAAACCATAAAATAACCATTTCAAATAATGAAAAGCACCCAAAAGTCTGTTATCATTTGTTGCTAAACATGAAAGGGCTGAGTTAAAATGAGGGAAAGAAGAACCTGGTCAAAATGTAAGCTGAAGCTGAACAGAAAGCGCCCACAGCATCCAACACAGTGGACACTGCAGCAGGTTGGGGCAACTAAATCTACAAGAGCTCATAGTACCTCTTTTAGACATCAGAAATTTGGGAACAACCCCATTTAAAATGTTCCATTACACATACCACAATAACTCCAAAGGACAATTCTTCCACATGGAAATTTGGAGAAAGACAATCCTTTTCCTCAGACCCTAAAGCAAAAAGAGAATGGATATAGAAGAATAAGCCAATGATTCATCACCAGAATCCAAATCTAACTCTTCAGAGGACTCAGACTCCCTATGATGTTTAGATGGAGTAGACAGCTAAGGAGCAGCAGAAGGGACAGCCAAGCCTTGAGGAGGCTTTAAAGCTGTAAGGGCATTAAAAAGACCCTGTGTAAAATCCTGCCATTCTTTATGAAGATTCTTTGCCACAAGAGCCACATGCTTAGTCTTCTCTTTCTTTTTCAGGGAAGCATCAGCCCTAACAAACCTAGGAGGCTCAGACCCCTGCTTAAGTTCAATAAATGTACCAAGGACTTCCTCTCTAACTAGTATCTGAGGAATCCCCTCGGGCCCCTCAAATATTATAAGCCATGGTTTCCCCTCCACAGCTGCAGCAGACAGGCACAGGCTCAACAGATGTGCAAGTATGCAGCCCCATGTTGGCCTTCAGCTGGGTTGCAGCACAGGGAGCCATCATCGAATGGTCCATGGGTTCCTCATCCAATCGGATAGACATCCAGAGAAGGCTGGATAGGAGCAGATTCAATCCGTATCTTCTTAGACTACCTTTTAACAGTGGCTGAACAATGGGGTAAGGTGGACTCAGAAGTCATGGTACCCTGGCCCAAAAGCTTCAAACATTGATTCTCCTAGTAAACTGAAAGGGATGAAAGATGGCTGTAAAAAGTCTTCAGAACAAATGCCTGAGAAATCTTACTCTGTCTATGGACATGTCTAGCAGCCAAACAAAAAAGGCACTTGACGTGTCTATCCTTATGGAGAATCTGCTTTCCACATTCACATTTTCCCTTCCTAGAAGACATGCAAAAGGATAAAGCTACTAAAAAATGGAAATAAAAGACCCAGATGGGCCACTTATAAAGCCTCAGTATCTGAACCAACTTTGCAAATGACCTACAGATTGATTTCATATAATAGCATTTGGGCTAGCAGCAAAGAAATTCTGAGGATGGATGGATATTCAGTTATCCTCAGTAGGATACCCCATCTTTAAAGAATACTACAACAGTGATAAGGAAGGACATCTGTATCTTAACATCACAGACATCCAGAGTCAATAAATGTCCACCCCTACATTCAGACTGCATTAAGGTACCTGCAGTACACATTTCCAAACCAGTATGTCTCATATTTACCCTGAGCCATACCACAGGAACTATATGGACAAATGCAGACATTAAAGCATTCCTAACTAACATACTCCCCATAAAATAACTTCCAAGGCATAATCATCCATGGGATGCACTTGGGAAGCATGGTTAGGCTAATAAAGGCACCGGTCTACTATACACCTATGAACTTCATAACTGGAGATCATCATCACCATCAACCCCTTTTTCCCCATTTTCTACATGGGGTCAGGGTGCTGTGTCAACTGTTGCCATCTAATTCAATGCAACACTCTTACCTCCTTTAAAAGTCATGCCTGACTGTTGCAGGTCTTCACTCACACAATTTATCCATCTCTTTGCTGGACACCCTTGCTTCCTCTTGCCTTCTTCCTGTCTGTCCCAAATCTTCTTCACCAGATTGTCTTCAGCTTTTCTGCCCAAGTACCTGAAGAACCACCATATAATATGTTGTCTTTGACCTTCTATGTAATTGGAGCTACTTTGGTTTCTTCTGCAATCTCATAATTTCTTCGTCTGCCCCACAGTGTGCATCCTACCATCTATCTTGGGTAATTCATCTCCATCACCTCTAACTGCCTTAACTGCTCTGCCTTTAGTGCCCAAGTGTCTGTACCAAACAGTAGTACTAGTGGCACCACTGTTTTGTACAACCTACTTTTCACCTTCTTTGGCACTCTTCTGTTATACACTGTTCCTGACACTCAGTGCCAGCTGGCTGCAGCCCCTCTGATTCTAGCTTTGACCTAGCCATTCAGACTTCTTCTCCTCAACCACTTCTCTCAAATACATGAAGCTGTTAATCTGTTCCATTATTTTCCCTTCAGTTTCAATTCTCATCTTCTTCTGATTTCTCATTTTGCTGCCATTACAACTGTCTTAGCTGTACACTGTTTCACTCCATGTGCCTTCAGTTTTGCATTCCAGTACCCTACCCTTTGTTGAAATTCTTGCATAGAGTCTGCCTATAATGCCACATCATCTGCATAAATCACCTTTGCTTATCTGCACTCTCTGGCCTGCTTGCTAATGTAATCCATAACCAGTATGAATAGCCAAGGTCTCACAGCTGGACACTGATGAATATCCACTTCCACTAGGAATCCCTCTGTGAAACCGAGCCCTATTCTTACTTGAGTCACTGTCCAAATCACCTTCCATGGGACCATGTCATTTGCCTTCTCCAAATCTAGGAATGATGGTTTGGACTCTCCTCATCTCTAGCTTCTTCACAGCTATCTGTTTCATTGCAAACATCAGGCAGGTTGTGCTGCTCATCTCCCATTTACTTTCTACTAATTGCATATTCATTTATCAGTCACCCTCTCCAGAACTTTAATGAAGTGTGACATGAGTTTGTACCTCTGCACTGCCCACAGTTGTGTATGCCCCTTTTATTCTCGTATACTATCTTGCTTATCCTCAAGTCATATGGGATATGCCTTTCTCTCCATATTGCTACAAGTAGGAGCCATTTCTCCCCTATCTCACATAACATTTTGATCAAATCTGCTGTGATCTCATCTAAGCCTGCTGCTTTCCCTGACTTCATTTTCCTTAGTGGTGTTCTTGCTTCTTCTAAGATGGGCTCCTTCTCTTCTTTCATAGTAGGCCGCATCTTGGGCAGAACATCTTCTGTTGTGTTTTCTTCATTCAGAAACTGATGCCTTGCAACCTGACAGAATTTCTTTGTGCCATTTGCAGTCATTTTCTAGAAGCTGGCAGAGTGCCTCTGATACCTTGTTATCCGCTATTGCAGCTACTGTCTTAACCACTTTGTTAGCTAACCAGTATTCCTTCTTAGCCTGCTCTGTCTTTTGTATCTCATACTTTTCTTGCACTCCTTTTTCTGACTTCTTGGACTTCTTCATTCCACCATCAGTTTCCTTGTGTACCTTATTTCCATACCTGGTTTGGCCACATACCTGTTCTGTAGTCCTAAAACAGGTTGTTTTGAGGAGATGCCATTCGTCTACAACTCCACCTATTTCCTCTTCTTCCTGAGGTGCTGGAGTCCTTAAGTAATTCCTTGAACAATTGGTGCTTTTGCTGCACTGCCTTTCCATGCTGTCTCCTAGACATATAGCATGTCCATCCTCCTCCTTACCATCATGTCTTCCACTACCAAACTGCATCCTATCAGCGAACCTATACTTAGTATAAAACTTGCTTACAAATACTCTAACCTCCTTCATACAGAAGCCAGATAAGTTACTGCTCTTCAAATGTTACTGTCAAAAACTGACTACGACCTTATTAATTATTGTGACACTTCATTACAGAGAAGCTCTCTGTTGAAATACCAAGATTCATAACATCAAGTCCCAGAATGACAAAAAAAAAAACAGATCAAATCCACAGGAGAGCGGCAAATGTCTTGCCTTTTTCCTTTAATTTTTCTTCTTGTGGAGGGCAAGTCCCTTCCGGCCCCTTCTAACATATATATAAAAAAATATATAAATAAATAAATAAATAAATCAATAAGATTGACATATCTCTAAGAAAAGTAAATATGAGGAATTGCCATCATGTACTTAGGGTATGCAAGTCTGAATTATTTCTCAATATGCTGGGACTTGCACTAAAGACTCCTGGCATTTCAAATGGATATCTTACAGAAAAATTTAATAAATAACTGGGTAAACAGTGCCTCACAAGCAGAATACAAACATGTTAGCTCTAGTACAAAAAGGGAGAACAAACTTTGATATAATAACCAAAAATTTCAAAATTTAATTGTGAGATTTTTGATTATATCAACGTTTCGCCTCTCTTTTTGTACTAGAGCAACAGCTTTGTATTCTGCTTGTGAGTCACAGTTTACCCAGTTATTTATTCAATTGTCTTTGTTTTCTGGGTGAATTTTTCGCACTGGAGGTGTTGTATCTTACAGAACCCACACACCTGACGAACCTCAGTCAGAGTCTGCAGAGTCGTTACTCTTGCTAGTTCAAAAGAACATTATTGCACTTCCCTAGGAAAGGTCAGGTGACTCATTATCATTGCAAGAGCATGACATTCACAAACTGCAAAAACTCCAACATACCGCAGTGAAACAGACTATCCACTTCAGTAAACTGCAAATACTATCACCCTAGTTAAACCAACCACCCTTCAGTAAAGTACTGAGGGACAATGTCTTTCTTTAGGTACCCCCTGCTTCTGGGATGATACTACCACAAAGAATCAGAAAACTCACGGACTTCAAACAATTCCAAAAAAAAAAAAAAAAAAAAAAGAAAAAAAAGATATTGTAGCATCTCACAACCACACCTCAACTTCTTTACTCAGGAATTGTGGACAAAGCGACAAATAATAGGAGAACAGAGGCCTAAAATCAAGGGCAATTTTTAAATATTATTCTAATTCACTTAAAAAGTTAAGAAAGCAGCATGTTTCATCACTATGCATTGTTTGAACATGAATTATGAAACTATAATGAAATGGCATTATTAATTGACTTCTTCTTCTTTCGGCTTTTCCCGGTTAGGGGTTGCCACAGCGGATCATCTATCCGCTCATGATTGGCAGTGGAGTTTTTTACGGTGTTGAGTTGCCAGCCCGGTGCCCAACCTTCCACAGAAGGCGCACACACACACACACACACACACACACACACACACACACACACACTCACACCTAGGGCCAATTTAGAGTGTCCAATCCACCTACAACATGTCTGGGATGTGGGAGGAAACCGGAGCACCCACAGGAAACCCACGCAACCACAGGGAGAACATGCAGACTCCGCACAGAAGGCACCCCAGCCAAGAATCGAACCGGAGAACCTCTTGCTGTGAGGCGACAACACTAACCGCTGCACCACCGTGGCCGCCCCAGGCATTATTAATTGACTAATTGTCAATAATTTATTAGAATACCTAAAGTTTTATGAGAAACAGGGTAAAAATATGAGGCAAAAGTAGAGACCTCCTGTGAAATCTGGGACAGTTGATAAGTATGTTCACTGTACCAGTTAACTGTATACCTGGCACCAACAGAAATTGTGTTAGATGTCCTTCGCCATTCTGTACTATTATCTGTACAAAGAATATAACCACTGATGACAATCTGCTGTGTTAAACTGTTTTAACAATTACGTTATGTGAAACAAACACCCCTAAAAATAACATTAAGTCCTATGTTTAATGTTTTCACTTCAGCAACATTATATTTTACTCTTCTTGTGCGTACTTACATGTTTAATGATGAACTAATACAGACAGACAGTAACGTTACATTTTTTCATATATGCATCTCAATGTTCGATGGTGAAGTACTACTTCTGCTACACAAAGAACACTGAACAACAATGCCTTTTTTATGAGCACTTAAATGTTTACCTCTAAATTACCAATTTAAATATGGATAATCTACATACTTCTGTACTTAAAATTGAGACTGATGCATAACTTTAAATCATGTATTTACAAAGCTTCAAAAACTCAGTAAGTGCCTGTTTTCATCGAGTCGTGGCTAAAAAGAATCCTTGGACCAGCTTGCCAACCCAGTTAAATAAATAAATTATTAATATCCAGTTACAGACAAAAAATTACCGATGAACGTTTAGTTCCTTGTGTATCAAACTGCTAGCATAGTTTCTTGAAGAGCATCTTCTTTACTTCGGTTTAAAATGACTCGTCCACTAAATGTAATAATCTTTATCCAGCTGCTTGCTTCTGGAGAGGAGTGGAATTGTACATTCAAGGAAGTTATCTTTCTCACTGTGAGCATTACCATTATTAATGACAGAACTGATTAATATAAATGAAATTAAGTGCAGCACAGTGACACTGATAAAAAAAAAAAAAACAGAAAATACTTACATGCAATGAATCCACAGCTAGGGAGTGACACTCTACATTGACTGTCACTTCTCCATTACTTGTATCTACTTCTGAATCAATTTCTAAGATTAAGCTAGGAAATGCCAATGCAAGGTGCATTTTCTCCATCTAAAACTGGTTAATCCATGCTAGAGAGACTGCAGGAATCAGTGATGAAAGGATAGCCTTTCCATGGTACAACAGGATACGAGTTTGACCTTGAGACTAACAAATGTCTGCTATCACATTACAGAATCAGAAAACAGTGATTTCAGTCATAGATTGTGCCACAAAGCTACAAAAGTGAAGTAAAAGACTGAAAAATAAGAACCTGTCCAATTTAGTTGTATCAAATTGGGAACCATTGGTCTAGATATAGACTGGTAGTGGCCCTGCATATTTTATTTTTTCTCCACTCTCCACACCAACCATCAAGCATCCCTAATGGCACATGGGGTCCATTCATTTCATGGTAGTGAGCCTGCCCTTTTAGATCCACCAGAGTGAAGCCCTATACAGGGGACCCATTATCTGGAAATACATTGGAGGTGTCTGTGCTCTCTCTGACACCACAGCAATGGAAAGCATCTTTCACTTACTGTCCTAAATCCTCCCCCAGGCAGTGATGTGCACACCTGTTTACCACATGGACTGCCTAATGCCCCCCTATATCCATGTATGCTCACTTCCTTACATGCACGGATAGCAGTTACTATTACTGTCTTCAGCAGCAACACTACATGTCCCTCCCAGACTGGCTCCTACATTCGGTGCTTTGTGATGCCTTCATCTCCCAAATCAAAGAAGCAAGCACAAATAGTTAGGGCCCTACCCTCACCCCACAGGACAGACAACACCCATCCTCCTTGCCACCTCTCTGTGTCTTCTGAACGATTTGTTGAACCCAAATCACCTGGGACATACCCTGGGATTTATCCTTATAAGCCACAAGGCTAGCTCAACATTGCAATGCATAATTAACTATGTAGCAGGCTAAGTGAATTTGTTTGGCAAACTATAGTCTTGTAACAATAGCTTGCCTATATGAACCACAAACTACCACACAAGAAGCTTGGGTTAACCTGGCAGATACATTTCAGACATTTTGCAGACTCTCTCTACCAGAGAACATAAAGGGATAGTTCAAAAACGCCTTACCATCACCTCTTAGCAGAGAGAAAAGCCAGAGGCTACACTACCCATCATAAGCCATGGAATCAAGCTATTTAAAATTAAAGGAGATAAAAACAGAAAAGACATAAGCTTGGCTATGTACTGAGTTCTGGATTACCAGTAAGTATATTGCTCATCACATCTATCTTTCAGTAAAGAAATTCTACTGTCTACACCTGAGGAATTTAAGCTGTATGCCTTTTACTCTACCTGATTTTGGAGCAGTACTGTTTGCAAGCAGTATGATGCTGGAGTGAAGATTCCAAAAAGAATCCAGATATGTAGTTGCACAACACAGAACCTTCCAGTTACATGAAGCAGTATAATGTAAAGTCTTAAAATAGGCAGCCACTATACAGGCAATAAGGCACGCAAAAGGCAACAGAGGTGAGAATGTGCGTGAGTGAGTGTCAGTGTGAGTGAGTGAGTCAGTGTGAGTGAGTGAGTCAGTGTGAGTGAGTGAGTCAGTGTGAGTGAGTGAGTCAGTGAGGTAGGTGTGTGTGTGTGTGTGTGTGTGTGTGTGTGTGCGCGCGCACATGTCTAGGGCTCTATGTGCCAGATCATACTCAATTTATACTGTAGAGCAATACATTTAAAAACAGAAATAAGTCAATTAGAATGCCAAATAAAAAAAAACACATTTACAAAATACACAGAAAAGTCACTGAATGTCTTAATGAATACTGGATTAAGTAAAGAGTTTAAAATACCTACCTTTTTTAAACCAGCAAAACCTTCAGACTCCAGAAAGAAGTAGGCAAATGGCATCAGCACAAACAAGCAGAGATTTGAGAAGAGAGAAACAAGGTTCCACAGCCCTGAAATAACACAACAGCTAAAATTAAACTAAACATATAAATGATCTCTTTGGACTTTGCAGGCATTACAATGAATCCATTTGGGAAATGCATCTTTTAAGGATGGAAAACAAATTCTAGCCTTTAAACAGAAACAAATGCAATCTAGCCGCAAAACATTACACTAGTAATCTTGATACAGTGAGTGAGTAACAATTTCTACTTGTCAAACAGAAGTACTTATTTCAAAACATACTCCAGATGCTCTTCTAGCCATTCTGGTTATGTCAAGACAATCCAGTTGTTCTTTAAACTGTTAAGATAAAATACCATCTAAATAAAGAACTCAGTTCCTTAGCATGCAAGGATTACTTATTTATTTGCAGTTTGTTTTCCAGGATAGTCCATTGGGCTACAAGGAGCCCATTTTCAATGGAGTCCTGAGGAGAAAAGCTCCAGAGAAATATAAATACATAGTACAGAAAGAGCACAAATCCATAATATACATCTCAATTAAATGTTAAATACATATTTTGTATAGTACAAACCCATACTGCACAATTCAAACAGATGTTACATAATACAGAAATAAAAGATTTTCATTAGGAAAATTACATCAGGTTAATTAAGTAGTAGTTTTTTTTTAGGGAATTACAATGAGGTAAGGATGTAACATTTTAGTGACAGGCAACAAAGTTTGGAAAGTTATGAAGAAAGTGTAGTAGAATTAGGCTGAATGAGAGCAAGAGCATTTCCATTATGAAGTAAGGTGCGAGTGCAGTGAGGTTTTAAACAAGGAGAGACTGCTGGTGGTGCAGAAGGGAGAAGGGAGAGTTCCAGAGGTGTGCAAGAGAGAAGGACATCAACTAATTCCCAGCAGGATGTGTTGGTTTATGCAATTCAATTAGGTTTTGGGAATTGGATCTTAGAAATCTATCTGGTTTATGCATTTCAAAGGTATTTGCTAGGGAGGGGCAGAGAGACGGGTTATGAAAGAGTTTGCGTGCTTGGATGAGCTGGGTATATGTGAGGAAGTTTGGTAATTCTAGTCAACTTAGTTGGTGAAGGGAATTACAGTGGTGAGAAGAGGCTCTATGACCTGCCGCAAATTTGGATATTTTATTATAACAAGACGAGAGTTTTGTTTTGAGGGAAGATTGTAGGCTGGTTAGGATAGATGCACCATACAAAAAGGGATGGGATGACGTATGCATTAGCTAATGTAATCCTGGTGGTGGGAGAGATAAAGCAACTGTGGCGGTAAAGCATACCTAATTTTTTATGTTTTTTATATATATATATATATATATATATATATATATATATATATATATATTTGCTAGTAGATACTTATCAAATTTTAGTTGATTGTCAATGATAATTCCTAGTAATTTTGTGTCAGAGACTAGTTCTATGGGGGTATTATTATTATTGCTGGTAATTATGAAGGATTGTTTGTCTAGGGAAGAGGTTTTGGATGCATTGAATAACATAAGTTTTGTTTTGGTTGTATTAAGGGCTAGATGATTGTCAAGCATCCACTGTTCAGTGGAAGAGAAGGCGGCTTGTGTTAGCTTGTTAAGAGTTGTGATGGAAGGGGAGGAACAGATTATAGTAGAATCATCGGCATATTGGATGAGACTGGAGTTAGGAATGGCTTGGAAGAAATCATTTATGAATATGTTGAACAGTAGGGGACCTAGAATGGAACCTTGGGGGATGCCTGTGGTTGTATTAAGGACGGGTGAGGTAGTTTTTTTCCATTTAACTGCTTGTTGCCTGTTTGTGAGATAGCTTGAGAACCACTGGGTAGAGGAAGGGGATAGGTTAAGTTTAGAGAGTTTGGTAAGAAGGAGGTTGTGGGAAATAGTGTCAAATGCCTTAGAGAGGTCGAGGAAAAGAGTGGATACAAAGTGGCCAGAGTCACGGGCTTTGTTGATTGTTTCTAGGAAGGAGAGGAGGGCAGTGGAGGTACTATGACCTGGTCTAAAGCCATGTTGTGTGGGGGTGAGAAGCTGATTATTGATGAGGCAGGGTAAGAGTTGTTGGTGTACACACTTTTCAAGTAGCTTAGAAATAGGGGATAGGATGGCGATAGGGCGAAAGTTTGGGATGTCATTACACCGTAGAGTATTTATACTGTAGAGCAATACATTTAAAAACAGAAATACCTCAATTAGAATGCCAAACAAAAAAAACACACATTTAAAAAATACACAGAAAAGTCACTGAATGTCTTAATGAATACTGGATTAAGTAAACTGTTTAAAATACTTACCTTTTTTTAAACCAGCAAAACCTTCAGACTCCAGAAAGAAGTAGGCAAATGGCATCAGCACAAACAAGCAGAGATTTCAGAAGAGAGAAACAAGGTTCCACAGCCCTTTTATTATTATTATTATAATTTTATTACTTTATTTTATTAAAAGGGTTCCACAGATGCAAAAGAAAGTGACTCACTTATGGCCATTTTATCAGTCTGTTTATACACTAACAAAAGACCTTGTTCTACAGTATATTAGCAATGCTGCAATGTAGCCAGCAAAATGGTATTGATGACATCAAAAACCTACCATGCCTCAGGTTAGAGAAGCAATTGGGGAACACTTCTGGGATAGAGTTAATAGATGTGGAAGGAATCAAGCATTCAGAGAAAGGCTCCCTCTTCTGGGAGACTATTTAATAAAACTAGTCAATGCAGCCACGCACCAAACAGGAAAGATAAGATTTGGTTTAACAAATGGCCTGGGGTCAAGCAAACATGCATTCTTGCGCAGCAACAACACTACATGTCAGTGGACAACAAACAAAGCCCTTATCAAGATGAAGCCAGGCATCACAGAAACTGAGGAAAATCCCAGTCTGAATTAGTCACTGTTGCAGAAAAGTGCAACAAAGCACATGCCAGGGAAAGGCTCGACAGGTTTGCAGTCATCGTCTCACCAATGTGCACAGTACTTGATGGATGGATTTTATGACAGTATTGTGCGATATCAGTTGTAAACCTAAACATTTTTTACAGAAGAAAAATATTTTTTAGTGTAAGCTTCCAAAAGACGAAGAAGAAGGGGAAAAAAAACATGCATGCTATTTCTGACAGCCCATCATGATGACTCTTCCAGAACTTCTCAGTGACATTTCTGTCCAAATAAATTTCTGAAGGCTCACTTACAAAATTTATAAACAGGTGAGAGAATAAAGAAAGGGTTTACTCTGACTTGGTCACAGGTTCCTTAAACTTTCTGAAAAATTACAGGCAGTGAGACACACATCCTTCAAAGCTGACAGAAATGGAGGAACGGGTGAAGGTTTTAGAAATTCCTTTTGCAACAGCTTATAGTATTTTCTGAGGGACTTAGAAACCTCAGGGTTCTCCCACAGAAAACACTTGTACTCTCCAGAAACAGTATCACAGAAAGACACCCCCCCCCCCCCCAGGAAGAATTAGAAACTGAGCTCTCCTCTGAATTTGACTAAGAAAACCAAGGAGAAAACTCTGTATCTGTCCTTTCATCTTCCTTTCCAGATTCTGAAATGTGAATCTCTTCAAAAGAGATATCCCTCTTTCTTTACCAGAAGCTACCTTACAAGAAGGATCAATACCCAGATTTAAATCCTGAGCTAGACCCAGTAAACTACTCCTATCAAAGGAAATTTGAGGAGTAGATCATGCATGTTTAGTTTTCTGTTTCTTTTTGATGGAAAAATGGGGTCAACGGTGTTATTAATGACAGCAGTAGCTTCCCCCACAGATGGGCACAACATTCGGACAAAACAGGGAAATCCTCCTTGTTCACTCTTCCAGAACTGACAAGAATGGCTTTGCCTCACTCTCTGATGAGATGAGACCCCAACAGCTGCAGAAGACATGGCTAACATCCAGTCCATAGTGGCTGTATTTGTTACACCAGAGGGATCCAGGGTAAATAAGTGATCTGAGGAAAAAACTACTGACCATAGCAGAGACACTCACCTGTGGCTGAGGCAAACTGCTACCCTGCTGTGGTGGCAACAGCTTTTTCTTTTTGTGATTGGAAGAAGGACAGACCACGGGACGGGTAGCTTGTTCAACGGTGAGGTCAAAAATGGTGGCTCCTTTCAACAGAAAACAAAAGCAAAGGAATAGCATAAGCCAACATTCAATCCTAAAAATGCCTCAAAGGATGGTACTCTTTGGTGGCAGAAAGCTCCAAAAGGTTTACCACCAAAACGTGTCTTTTTTGACATTTCAGCTCAAGCTGACTGATGGTTTGGACATGTGGAAGGTGCCCTGAAGCTCTGGAAGCTGGCCAGCCTGGAATGATATAACCCACATAGCTAAATATGTACCTGACCAAACAAATGACAAAATATGAACATTCACAATGCTTTTTTTATGAAGAAAATAAAGGAAATAAATTATAAAAACTATGTGGACTGTCTCAAAATCTGGTCTTTCTTCTCATTATCATACAGATTACTGAGATAATCTCCTCTTAAAGAACCGGAAAACATCTTTTAAGAAGATCTTAAAAGGGGTTTTGCTGCTATCTGAGGAAAGGTTTGAAATAAGATACTGCAAAGATGTGAACTTGGATGAATAAGGCAAGTTTAAATAAAACAAAGTAGAGCAGAAGGCAATGCAAAATGATTAAAGCTTGTGATGGGGCTCAAGAGACCACACTCCACGTCTATAGCTAAGAAGTTCTATTACTGAACATCTTAAAGGAAGCCAAGATAAATGTATGGGGGAAAAATTACTGTTAAGAAACCACATACTATCCCCAAGGCTCAAAGATCTAAGAATGAATGCACTGCCATGATGCTGCATCAATAAGGATTTAAGAAGAAACAGAGGACAAGGCGAAAGAGTGATCAGGATAATTAGAGAACATTAAGGTTGCCTTGTACAAGAGGAAGTTATTAAAATTAAACTATCCTTGTCCCACTTATTTTAAGTAGTCTCCTCTGAATCAGAGAAAATGTTGGGATGAAATACACTATGTCAGAGTCCAAGAAAAAGAGGGGGGGGGGGTCTATCTTTCAAAATGCCTCAAGAAGAATGAGGTTAGTACAGCCCATATACAGATTCAGTTCCTGTGCTGCAGAGCAGCTTCCACTTCAAGAGACATTTACAGATGATTTGTGGGTAGATGACAAAACAGCAATTTGTAGTGAAAGGGCGGATACCTCAGGATAAGACCTTCATCTTAAAATTGATATGTAATGAAGTTTCTTGTCGAGACCATCAGCTCTGCACTGACCGACTGCTGAAGACGGATATATAAGCATAATTTAAATAACCTGTTGTCTGATAAACTTGACATGTAAGATAAGCAATGGTATTCCAATGGATAAGTTTGTCATATATGTATCCACCACATAAATTCTTCCTTTACAAATCTGACAACAGGAATCATGACTACAGGACCTGTAGGTTGGTTCTAGTGATACCCTTGTGTCTTCCTCATATTTACCTTTCATAAGATTGTAGGATAATGCAAGAATATGGAATTCATTCAGTCGGCGCACATTCCGTATATCAATATTTTAGGTTTTGTAATGATTTGTTTGAATATTCTTAATATCAAGAGTGCTGGTTAGAAGCAGAAAGCATGATCTGGCATTATTACCAGAGTGTTACCTTTAGTTATTTATTGGAAATGTAACAATTTTATGAAGGACAGAGCAAAATTATGAGACAAAATTAGGGATGCTCTGCAAAATTCTGGACATTTCTGAAGTATGCACCTGTATTTGTGTTTGAGAAATCGTGGTACAGTAGTGAATAAGAATTTGCACTTTCCCCACTGTAGTGAAACTTTAGAGTTGGTATAGATCAGTAGCAGGGGGTGTGGGGGTGCTACGTAATAGATTTATTTTTATTCAAGATTTTGATGTGTGATTTTTTTTTTTTTTTGGAATTGATAATGTGCTCTTTGAACATTTTTTTTTTAAAAGAAACATCTTTATTAAATTATCATGTGTGACACAGACAGTGTTAGATTTATATAAATGAAAATAAATGATAACAGCACAATCTCAGTTGCAAACATTATAACATTATACATTACAAACTGTGCCAACACACCTGTAGCTGCAAACATTACACATCACTTTTAATATATCCAGTCATTGTCAGTCAGGCATTACATAGCTCATTCAGATACAGCCTTCTATTAAACCTCGTTCCTCCTCTGCATGAAGTGGTCCCACATTTCCCATTTTTTCCTGTGTAATTTACTCCTACCCTTTTCTAAAAATCCCAGTTCCGGTTGTTTTATCTCTGCTACTATCTTTGTTACTTCTAGTAAAGTTGGTTTAGACTTTGATTTCCATTTTGTGTTATTGCTTTGTGGTCTTTGAACATTTTAGTGTCTGACATTTTGCCACAGATTGAAAAGAGGTGCATGAGACACAGTAAGAGAATGCAAGAAGAAATACACTCAAGGTTTCTCAGATGATGTTTGGTAATAGTATGTTGCTGAAATAATTATGATAGGGCTGTTATACCCTATAAATGCTTGTCCTAGTAAGGGAAGACTTTCTTAACTACAGAGTGCATGACTGCCCTAGACATGCTACTGATGTATTAAGAGGTTACAGATAACTACTTGCAGTGTAATGCTACAGCAACACTGAATATTACAACAGTGTGAAGTGTTTGGTGTCAACAATTCCCCTGCCTTGGCAACCAAGTAATTATCTACACAAGTGAAGGTTGTTATAGTTTGGCTTCAGTAGAAGTTTATATACTAAATCTAGGATTGTAGAATATCCAGGCTGGCAGAAATGAATAGCAAAGTCATGCTACATTGTCTGGAATCTGGGGAACCATCTGCAACTTGATCCCTTTGGGATATAAACATAAGCATTTTTCATGGCCAGGGTAGACATGTAATTGTCTTGTTCTATGAATCAAAATATAACTTCCAAAGCCATGCAGTCACCATCCAGAATGAATTTGATTTTATGAACCTGTTCAGATTTTATAAACCAGCCCTGGTCTTAAGACACTGTTCTGTTTTGGAGCTAGAAATAATCTGACAAAAAACTGACATGAATATTGCCTTTTTATGGATAACTGATCCTCTAACTGCAAAGATTTTTATACTCAAAAGGGTGTCTTTGAAATTAGATTACTTTTTATTTTGAGATAAATTCTACTATGTAATCCCTTACTGTTGGTAAAAACCCTTCATCTGTGGTTACATCCTACCATGCAAAATACTGCCTCTCAGCTCTGGCACTGGAGCAGCCAGGTGGGGGGGTTGTGGATTAACCCTACTTGGTTTGCCCCTTCATGAGATAGGGAGGGGTATCTGCTTGCGACTTGACACATTCCTAGTGATGGGGACAGTGCCATTAGCCATCATCATTATCAACCTCCATTTTCTACACGGGGTCAGGGTGTTGTGTTAACTGTCGCCATCTCTGTTGATTCAGTGCCATGCTCCTGTCATCGACACTCATGCCTGTCTACTGCAGATCTCTCACACAATCAACCCACCTCTTTGCCAGATGTCCTCATTTCGTCTTATCTTCTTCCTGTCTGTCCCAAATCTTCTTTACCAGATTGTCTTCTGCTTTTCTGCACATGTGCCCGAACCACCATAATCTGTACTCTTTGATCTTTTCTGCAATTGGAGGTACTTTGGCTTCTGCTGTTATGTCCTCATTTATTCATCTGTCCCACACTGTGCATCCCACCACCCTTCTCAGGCACTTCATTTTTATCACCTTTAGCTTCTTCATCTGCTCTGCCTTTACTGCCCAGGTGTCTGTACCATACAGTAGTACTGGTCACACCACAGTTTTGTACACCTTACTTTTCAGCTTCTATGGCATTCTACTGTCATACACTACACCTGACACTCTATGCCAGGTGGCTGCGCCATAAGTATAACAAAAAACATACATGGGCTAAATAAAGTACCCAAACAGCTAAGGTACTGTTTTTTTATTGTTGTTTTTTGTTTTTTTACTATACGTATCTAATAGCCTAGAATTTCTATTAAATGGCAAAGGTGCAAAAGGAACAGCTTTCCAAAACTGGATAAATATTGTTTGAGACAGATGCAAAAACAGGTACGAGGCATAGGATTTGCCTTGTGGAAAATGTAAAAATATCCTTGGATTAATACTACATCTGTTAGCTTTTTTTTTTTTTTAAATCATTCAAAGTACTCCGTACTTTGTATTTGTGATCCTAATCCACTGTCTATGAAAAATTCTCCCATAAAATATAATGTTACAGAAGACCAAATCTTATCAACAATAAAAAACAAACCCACTTTCTCTAAACAGGTTGGCTTCACTGGTTGTGCTACAGAATGCTCACTCCCAGTGTTTAAACACAATGTGACCATCACAAATAACGAAAAGAAAAATAATATATCAGTCAAAATATCAAAATAAGCCGCGGTGGTGCATCAGTAACGCTGTCGTCTCACAGCAAGAGGCTCTCCCGTACGACTCTCGGCTGGAGTGCCTTCTGTGTGGAGTCTGTATGCCCTCCCCACGGTCGAGTGGCATTCGAAAGACATGCGTGAATGGGCGTGCCTTCGTTGAAGGTTGGGGGTCGGGCTGGCACCTCGGCACCATAAAAATCAGCTGCCAATCATTAGTGGACTGGAGTTCTGCTGTGGTGACCCCAAACCGGGAAAAGCCGAAAGAAAAACAACAAAAACAAGTCAAAATGACAATTATAAATCAAAACAGATTGGTCTATATCTGATAAATTTTAAAAAAATGTACAAGAAATAAATCCTGCTCTAAAATGACAAATGTAAGGTACATAAATAAAAACATGGACTCTGTTATAGAGCTGTGGATGCCACCTCATGGCCAGATAAAAAATAGCATCTCTAGACCACAGTAATCAACCTCCTTTGTTAATATTAAGCATCAGTGAAATCTAAAAATAGGAAGAAATTTTTAAACAGAAACAATATAATTATGTAATGCTGTCAAATTTGTCCTACAAATAACAAGTATTTGAGTTCTGCTTTGCCCCACACACACACACACACACACGTTAATCCTAAAAAATGAGGGGTATCTGAGCTTTATTTTGCCAGATACCCATTCATTTTCTTTTAACAGACAGATGTCAGCACAGCAACATCCAGTGCTAAAACTGGATCATGTAAAGGTGGCGCATCTCAATGCCAGAATTCTTAAACTGCCTGACCTAGGGGCTCTCCTGCAACCTGCATACATGCATGTTTATGTACTCACTGAGACTTAATTTCAATGGAAGGACAGCAGTTCCTCCATATCTGGGATTTGTGCCTACCATGTACTCAGGCCTGATGGTAACTGCAGTGGTGCTCCCATACTTCTCAAGGACCACACCACCTCAAGAAAGTTTTCCAGGGATTCACAAAGTGAACTCAATGAACAACAACTTACAGCCTAAGATACTTAAATGTATTTTAGGAACTATCTATTGCCAAAATTACCTTTATAAAGGGAGAGTTCCGCTGCTCCTCAATAAACTGGGGCACCCAGGTAGAGTTTGCTCACAGATTTGTGGACTTAATGAACAAAAATTCTCTATAACAGATTGTTAACAAACCAACTACAGGACATAATATTCTTGACCTGGTCCTAACAAACTTAGCCACTACATATACCACCCCTTAGTTTCTTCACCCTTGGTTAAATCTAACCATTAACTTGTAACTTCCTTTTTTAATCTCTAAAGCCCCTGCAGTCAATAGCTCTGAATTAAAAGGATTTCAAATGGACAAACCTCATCAACTCTAAGATGAGTCATTCAAATTCACTTGCAGCATCACCACACCAAACACTGACTCAGCCGCTGCTTGTACAAAGGAGTTCCACTCCTACATAGATAAGCACCAAACCTGGCTTTATAATGGGAAATTTAAGAAGAAACCACTCTGGTGGTCCACTAGCTTAAATAAACTCTATAAAAGGAGAAACAAAATCTTAAATCATACAACAGATTTAACATTTCTGATATTAAAGACTGCATTAAGAATATCAGTAAGGAAAACGAAAAGAATATCAGTCAGGAATTGAAAGTGGTGCTGCAGTAGCGTTGTCGCCTCACAGTAAGACGCTGTCCGGTTCGATTCTCAACTAGAGCGTCTTCTGCGTGGAGACATGCATGAATGGGCGTAACTTCGTTGAAGGTTGTGTGTCAGGGCTGGTAACTCAGCATGTAAAAATCAACTACCAATCATTAGCGGACCAGAGTTCCGCTGTGGCGACCCCTAACCGGGAAAAGCCGAAAGACACAACAATCAAGGCTAGTAAACTCAATTGTGAAATTAAATTAGCTTTACAAGCAATTACAATTATAAGTCCTTCTTTAATTACATTATGAAATTAAAAAATAACACCTAGCTGTATTTTGAACTTATCCAACACGGCAGCAGACATTCTCACCTAGCAGATACAGCAAATATAGTGGCAGACACTGACTGCAACTTCTACTTCTAACACAACCATATGAGTTCTATAAATTCCCAAGTCCCTTGCACCTCTTAATATCACACAGGAACATGTAATTAAAACTAAAACTACTACTTCCGCAGGGCCTGGTAACTTAAGTGGATGGGTTCCTATTTTAGATTGAAGCATTTAACTTGAATCCACTTTCCATTTTGCAGAGTATGTTCAACATCCACATTAGCAACTCTATAAAATAATGAAAAAAAAGAAAATCGAAAGACTTCCATCCACACGGTTGCACCATAAAGGGTGAGCAACACTACAGTAACTTGCATAAATGTGGCAGCACTTCACCAGCAGCTCACTAGTATACTGCTGCTCCACACTTCTTGCAATAGCTAAGGTTGCTGTTTTGAGTCGACCTAGAGGAGTGATATTTTACTATTACATCCTTGTGATCCCATTCAATAACATGTTTTTGCACCAATTCTTTACTTTTGTACAATGAATTTTCAGACAGCAGACTGTCGTTTCTTTATAGTACCCAGTCCCAGTCTTTCCTTCAAGGCTTTGGTAAAGCTTTACTGAGGCTGACGGTGGTGCAATTCTATCTATTGTTAGTGGATATTCAAAGCACCCTGTGCAATGAAAGGAAATCGACAAGTGTCTTTAGTTGAAGCGTAGCTTATCATTTGGATGCCTAACACATAGCACCAAACATCCCCAGAGAATCACTCCTGAAATTGAGCAACTTGAGTTTAGCTACAGGATTTATCACCAAACTACTGCAATCTGCAGTGGTGATGCTTCTACCCAAGGGTGGTCCTGCCACGAATCTGGGAAACTACAGACCCACTGGCTTAGTTAGTATGATTTGTAAAGTCATGGAACTCATCACATCTGACGTCATAAACTATGATGTCAGACACCTGCCAAACAGAAATCCTGACCACTTAACTTAGTTAAGTTTTTCTTACAGTTTATTTGGATCTGACCAAAGCACTTGACACTATGCTCCATGCTGGCACAGTTAATAAACTACATGCCTTAAAACTAAGGTTATGTGGTGTGGTTGATAGCCAGCTGGCACAAAGATAGAACTCGTATAATTAAAGTGGTGGTTATCTCTTGGAATGTATGAGGGCAACTAGTGGCATGCTCCATGACTCTGTAATAGGAACCCTTCTTTGTGGCATTTACTTCTCCAATCTCCAGACTCGGAATTAGGACATCTGAAAAACTAAGTTTGCACAGGACTACAAAATGGGTGCTACTGTCATATCTCCCTCTGATACTCATTATTAAAGCAGGAACTAACCCTCATGAACAACTGGCACATGGGGAAAATGGCTAATATTAAATGTGAAGAAGAGTGGTATTACCACAGACCAATTAATGAATCCAATGTCCCCTTCAGAGTGTATCTCTGCATACATATTAAGCAAATGGAAAGGCCACAGAGGTTACTGATCACGACCATTAGCCTAAACTTTCAGAGCTATCAGGAAACTTTCCTACAGGCTCTTATGGGGTGATCTATGCCTTCGGGAACCCCAACTTCCCTGATCTCCTGTCTTTGCACAAAAAGTACATCCAGTAACACTACAACTAATTACTTAAATTTTCCTCAACAATAAAACACACTGCAGAGGCAAATGCATCACCCACTGCCTACCACACCTCCCTGCAAATTAAACAAAGTGACAACCCAGCATCCTTCAAATTAAACCTGGATGATTGGATGGGTAATCATATGTTTATTCCAAGACTGACCTGCTTTATTCTTCTTGACAGTGGGGGTACAGCATGAAGGCAGGTGCTGGCACAACATACATGGTCTTGTGACTCAATGTATTTCCTAGGATCATATAAAAAAATCTCTCTCAGACATTAGGTCATCATAATCTGCCAATCTGGATATGAACTATTCTTCAATGGGGGGGTAGGCCATTAAGGGGGCATGCGCCTTGCAGTCATAACAAATGCAAGGAGGTTCAAAAGTCTGTTCTTTTGCTATCTCTAATACATGTAAATGTTATGATATATGAAGTCTGATCACCTCGAGACAGGTTAATCTATCTAGCACAATGAATATGTGCAACATTACATAATGACCAAACCTCTTGCTTATTTAGAATTAGAAAAGGGAACACCTTAGTGATATGAGAGGCAAAATAACTTGGCTAATGCTCTATTCAGACATACTAGTACCTATCCCAAAACAGCTTTGCTTTGTAGTACCAAAAAATAAGCAGTCTTTTCAATACAATAATAATAAAATATATATATTTATTTTTTACTTGATTTGATTTATTTGACATTTGTTAAACTGGAAAGTCTGACTGGGTCAAGGACCTATTTTCAGCAGAGACCTAGGGAGAAAAGTGCACAACAGTAAGCATCAAAATTTACAAAGTATTAAATGAACAATTATTATAAAAATCTGCAGAGAGATACATGACAGACATATGGTATATGTTTACATATGGATTAATTTAGCAAAACTAGTAGCTGATTTACAGAGAGTATGAGATAATCTGGGATTAGCTTTAAAATGTATACAGTGGATATAAAAAGTGTACACACCCCTGTTAAAATGACAGGTTTTTGTGATACAAAAAAATTGAGACCACAATAAATAATTTCAAAACTTTTCCCACCTTTAATGTAACCTATAAATCTGCACAATTCAATTGAAAAACAAACAAATCTGTTAGGGGAAAATATAAAAACATACAATAAAATGGTTGCATATGTGTGCACACCCTTAAATTAATACTTTGTTGAAGCACCTTTTAATTAAGAGGTAGGTGGGGAGTAAGAAAGAAAGTGAGATAATGGA